>NC_089744.1:47081598-47186598 GCF_040412425.1 Macrobrachium rosenbergii
GAGTTAAAAATGTTTGTCAATTTCCCCCATTAAATTATATAATAATAACACCAATAATGATACTTGATCATATAAGACTAGCCGAACGGCCAATAGGTTACAACAGAAAAGAGAGAAGAGTTTAGTGAACTGCAAGTGGGAATAACACAGCAATAAATAGATATATACTATTCAGCAATGAACAAATAAACAAATTGCAGCCACTCTTAATAGCATGGTTATGAATTAATAAGCAGTTTTCATTTCAAAGGCTTCTTCAAAATACATTCTTTTCAGAGACATTTTCCTAAATGAACACATTTTCAAAATGCATAGTTTCCCTATAAAACGACGGGCTTACTAATAACATGCAAAGCGCCTAATCAGCAATAACTTACCAAATTTGATATGTAAGTAAAATTATACGTAAAAGAAATTAATATTTAAAGGAATAAAACCGTCCATTTTACAGCTTATGCACCCAAGTTCATAATGAAAGTGATCGGGAATAATTCGAGTGATTTATAGTCCGAGCAATCGTGACAAATCTGTGCCACTCGTCATGACGTCATGAAAGAGTCTGCGAGGACGTTCTAGACGACAAAATGATATCACTTCAGTGGAAAGCGTTGCGTGCTTGATCTTTTTGCTCTGAAAATGTTATCTTCCCTTTCTCGACACAACGAAAATTGCCTTCTTGAAAGGATAAGAGAGAGCCACTTCTGCAATGCACTTGGATAGGACGCAATTGCGGTACGATGAGTTTTCCCGGGGAAACGCTGCCAAAGCCTTCGCTGCCAACCTAACCGGTGGCTTTTTTTCAGTATGAAACGTGTGTTTGTGTCGTGTATAGCAGTCGTGCAGCATAACTGCTCACTCCATATATTTTGATATTGACCTCTTAAGCAATGATGAAGTGTCCATCAGAATAAGAAGTGGCGACAGACGAATTTCCGTGGGTAAGAATTGTTATTTGATCACTGGACCTGCCAGTTAACCCTGTGGTATCTGAATACATCCTTTGATTTATTCATTATTTCATACCAGTAATTACCATGCGATTATTTATATATTATCCGCCTGCACTGCATCATGAACCCAAACAGTTACATCGGTGTTTATTACATCAAATACTGACAGGTATGTAAGAGTGAGGACAGGTCACATCCAGAGAAGACGTTACATCTCGAGCTCACAAAAAATTGTATTTCTAAAAAAAGTATTTCAAGCATAAACGAAAACAAAAACAAAAACATTTTAAAGAGATGCCTGACCGACCCTACAGGCAAACGTGAACTACATAGCGTGAATGAGTGAATGCAGTCCCGTCATGCAAAGCCTTCCATCAACGTTCCGTTACTTTTTTCCCCAGGGAATTTGCAGTTAAAAAATATTTCGTAACGTTGGTAGAGTAAATAACATCTGTTAAAAGCTTTTAGGTTAAATGTCAACTTTTTAAGGCTTCTAAACGCAGACTTTTAAATATTTTTCCACGTGATGTATCAAAAATTACAAGTTCAATTATCCATCATTAAGAACCTTCCCCCCCCCTCTCTCTCTCCTGCTAGACATCATTGAAGGGTAACGGTTAACTAGTTAAAGTAACGTCGGAAAGTAATCTTCCGGGTTGAAAATCTACAGTCGCATGTGTTAAAAGTGATCTAACTGCTCTTCTGGCAGAATATATCTTCATCATGCACAGTTACAATATTTTGGAACTCAGATTTGTTTTTATAAAGTGCTTCATGTCTCCTTTGCATTGGATATCACTACGCTGTAGAACAATTTATGCCACTGAACTATGATACTTTGGAAGCTTCGAATTATGGGCAAACAAGAGACAATGACGAAAAGACTGTTAGTAATTTGTGAAATGGTTGATTGGTATTATGCGGTGGAAGGTCTATTGTTAAACAAAATACTGCAATTAGTATTGAATGAAGCTGATACTGTTTCTGGATGAAAGTGTTCTTGTTATGTTCAGTAATTCTTTTGTGTGAAATATTGTTAGTTTTATGTGAAAAGTGATCCTCAAAAATTAATAATATTACTGTGATTCTATTTTGAACATGGTGGAAAAGCGTCGTTACTCTTACGATAAATAGCCTATGTGTGTACTGGAATACAGGAATATTAGTGTTAAGCATTAATATTTGCATTATTATCCGATGGCACTTCTCAGTGTATTAGGTAACTAGTAAAGATGATCAAGGATTTAGTTAATGACTAAGGGCTATCCGAAGAAATAAGGGAAAAAAACAATTCCATTACATGGTTTTCATGTAATGGAATTATTTTTTTCCCTTCATATATAAGAATAATGCAACACGAAATATGAGAGACAGTGAGGAAACTCTCGGGCACTGAGAGAGAGAGAGAGAGAGAGAGAGAGAGAGAGAGAGAGAGAGAGAGAGAGAGAGAGAGAGAGAGAGAGAGAGAGAGTTAATGGGCAGCCAGCCAAGTCTTACCCTACGAATATTCTGTCAGAAGACGAAATTGGAATATAGGTGTTGCTACTTTCGACGCTTATAAGGGATTGTCTGACGGGGTTAACAGGGTTGGGGCGAATGTCTGGGGTTGGATAAGGGGAAGCGGAGAAGAATTCTCTTATGTATCACCTTTAAAAATTGATGGGTAGGATGCAACGTTTACAGACAACACAAATCCCAATTGATGGTTGTACACCAGCTAAGGATGGATTTTGCATATTTTAACTCGTGGGAGAAATGTATGCTTCAGCACTTTTATGACTGTGAGTGTATGATAACATAGCTTACACACCACGGACGAAGGTAAATAGTGTGTTCGTAATGTAACCATATATATATATATATATATATATATATATATATATATATATATATATATATATATATATATATATATATACATGTGTATGTATGTACTGTATGTATTTGTGAGTGTGCAATATTAGTTTGGTGTGTAATACAGTCACAAGTATATATATATATATATATATATATATATATATATATATATATATATATATATATATATATATATATATATATAGACATACATTATATATATATATATATATATATATATATATATATATATATATATATATATATATATATATATGATCAGACTTTAATACTACTGTATATCACTACGAGTATAATGACGAAATCAGATTGCGGCCATCCCCTTGATTAGGATAAGAACCAGTTTTTATGTGATTTTCTAAATTACAACAAATCCAATTAGAAACTAATCTTCTTAAGAGGAACACAAAATAGGAATACGAATTGAAAATTCACTGCCTTATTATGGCTTGAGTTGTAACCGATTAAGATTACTATTTTCAAGATTCTGTTCGCTTCTGTTACTGTGGTCTCATGAAGTTTGTAGTCCTTGTACTTTAAAATTTGCTTGGACTTTGAATTCTATGTCGAAGCTTCCACTCATACACTATATTTCGGCACTTTTGTTTCACCTCCACTTCAAGCAGAACCCTAGTCTTGTCCTCTTCACACAGCACACACACACACACACACACACACAGAAATTTATATCCGCATAATATACCAACTTCATATCTCATATTATCAGTAACTAGGCAAAAGGGTATTCAAATGCTGATCAAATTACGTTCACTAGGATGGCACTGCAGTCGATAAAATATAGCGTTACATATATATATATATATATATATATATATATATATATATATATATATATATATATATATATATATATATATATATAAATTATATATATATATTAGATATACATAACGAGAGAGAGAGAGAGAGAGAGAGAGAGAGAGAGAGAGAGAGAGAGAGAGAGATAAATGATAACATGAGGGAAATTACAGAAGTCCCGCACGAAGATGAGCAAATGATGAAAGGAGATGGAGATGGTTAGAGATGTCCTTCGCACATCCGTGAGGAGAATATTAAACGACAGTACCAAATGGGATCCTGTGGGAACCAGAAGAGTTGGGAGACTCAGACCTACTTGGATGAAAACGATGAGACCCAGGTTGGAGATGCGTGGAGATTTGTGGAAGTGAATGCACAGGAAAGATACGAGTGGTGAGAATTTCAGAGGTTCTTTTCGTTGCAGGCGATGGACGTGATGTTGACAATAGTGATGAGAGAGACGAAAGACAAAGATCATAACTAAGAAGAGCATATAATGAAAAGTGTGGTTGCCATTGGGGCTAACATCTACACTCTTCAGTGAGGACAGGTGACAAATGCATTAATATATATTTCTAAGAAAAGGACTTTATATACAGTATATATATATATATATATATATATATATATATATATATATATATATATATATATATGATATATATGTATATATGTATGTATGTATGTATGTATGTATGTATGTATGTAACCATAAAGAGATAGAGAACTTTTCTTTAAAATGAAGCTATGAAAGATCTACAGTATAAAAGACACTATCCAGTAAGTTTCTTACATCTGAGGAATCTACCACGCACGTGAGAAGAGTAACAGTATTTGGGTCTTTCCCACTTTCGGCTACTTATAATACTTTACTTTCTCTATTTCATTCAAATCAGTTGTTTTCCTTTATCCCTCCTGGGCTGGGCAAATGTGCCTTATCTGTCCTGCTTAAATACAAGTGAAGTCTAGTATCCACACTCTCTCTCTCTCTCTGGTTTTGGAACACTATTGCAGAACTGGCCTATGCTTTTAAGCGAATGACCCGAGAAGTAAGTGTTTAACGAAATAACCTTGTTACAAAAAGCAGAAAAACGAGTGAACATGCTAAAAGACAGTGAAAAATTTAAGACAAAAGGTAGAAAGAATGACTTTCTGAACGAAAAGTAAAACAGAATAAATAATAAGTTTTTCATTATCACTAAAGAAGAATATTTTGAAAACTTTTAAAACAAAGAGTAAAATCGTTTACAACTTGCAATGAAATAAGAAGGAACATATAGTCTTGTTAACGAGAACCAAAATTAAATTAAAGAAAAATATAATATACTAACGTACAATTGAGAAAATAATTAACAAACCATTTTATCAACGAAAGGTAATTGGTTAAAAATGCTATAACCTTTACTTAGAAGTAAAATTTGTGACTTATTTAAATACTAATGTATTCTCTTTATCAGTCTTGACAGTTCAGAACTATTACCTTTACCATTTTGTTTGGACACTGTTCATGATTTATACACACACACACACACACACACACACACACACACACACACACACACACACATATATATATATATATATATATATATATATATATACATATACGGGTATATATATATACATGTATATGTATATGTATATGTATATGTATATATATATATATATATATATATATATATATATATATACATATATATATATATATATATGGAGCCTGTGGCTATCGGTTACAGCAGCAGCCAGGATGTAGAGGTCTGTGTTCAAAACCCGCAGCCGACTGGTAAAGAGGCAGACACTTTGCTATCCGTGTAGACATCCCGGGATTATATATAATCAACGGATATAAAAAAGCAAATGGATGTTATAGACTAAATACACACACAAAACAAAGCCACTACAACACCTTCTAAAAACATAACAAACATCTCACGTCACTCGAACTCTCGCCATACCCGGCGCAATAACTTCGCTGCTAGGGCGTTGGGTCGGGTATGATACATGAAACATATACGTGCGGGGTCTAGCGATGTCAGGCAGGGCAGCCGATCGAGACCACAGGTCTACCCCAAAGCCAAATCAAAAGTCCTTCAAAGAAGGCATCGTGCTTACCCCTACAAAAATGGGAATAAAAGCACGTTAAAAGAAGAAGAAGAAGAAGATATACATATATATGGTCGGCAGATAGAATCTACTGGTCGCTTTTTACCGGATACGTATGCACCTGTAATAAACAGTCTTCTCTTAACTTCTCAGATTCTTCACACTTTTTGGAAAGGCTGGTCACTATAAAGACTGTGCTTCTTTTGCCAAAATATGAAGAAATTCTGACGTCCGTAGCTGGATTCGAATTCTGCTAGGGGCGTTAGAATTCCTTCATATTCTCGTATCTGGATCCCAGTTTTTTTAGTAACAAGCGTATCCAATAAATGTAAAGAATTCGACAAGTTAAGAGGGCACTGTGGTTATTACAATACATACATACACACACACAAATATACAGTATATGTATATATATATATATATATATATATATATATATATATATATATATATATATGTGTGTGTGTGTGTGTGTGTGTGTGTATGTATATATGCATATATATACACACAAACATATATATATATATATATATGTATATATAACTATATTGTCACGAAGTGATCAAGTACCTGGTTATTAGACAAATAATAAGACCAAAAAGTTACCTCACTTCGACCAGATACTTGAAACCTCATAACAAAAATATTAAGACTGAATACTATAAAGGTACAGTGATCCCATAAAACTTACTTATCACTTGAGAAAATCAATGTAGCTTTATTAAGTTATGGGTGAGGTAACAACTAATAAGCTATAAACAGACTAGTGGAAAATGGGCATCACTTTAACAAACACTATAATGGTTTCCCTGGTTCTATTTCACCTAGATAAAGGAGAACTAGACAGATATATCACTTGCCTTGTACACATTCATTAATTTCTCTAATCTATGGTGGTCAAAATGAAACACTGTGCTTTTAAAACTTTAAACAAATTTATTTCTTAGTTCAAAAGTTATATGCAGAGATCACAATCTCAAAAAGATTTACTGTTATCTGACGACAGTGTAAGGATTAAGTATTTCTTAACCAAGATTAATTCACAAACTTTAATTTATCAAGAAAGCAATTTGGTTAAGTAAAATTCAAACCATTAACTTTCACTCAAGTTTTAAACATATACTTAATTAATTAAACCCAACACAAGTGTTCACTAAAATATTGTTGATTGCAATCCACATAAGTATTCACTGAAATCTCAATAATAAGTATGCACTAACAAAATGCTAAGTAATCACCAACACAAAACTTTGTAACACACTGTGTAATTATAAAATTAGAGCAACAAGATAACACAGACATATAAGACTGAAATATGCAAAAATGGAAATATACCAACAGTAATTTCACTAAGTCAAAAATATGTTTAAAGGTTATATCAATCATTCAAAAGATCAACTTCACTTTTATAAAAAAAAAAAAAAAAGCTAAACTCATGTCTTTCTAAGACTTTCTCAAAGACAACACTGCCAAGTCACAATGACATGCGCTTAGTAATATACAGTTAGCAGCAAGACACATTAGAACTCACTATAAGAGATATTATCCACCTCTTATCAAAATAATAATTCTCTATCACAATAACAGCACAAAACATATCAAGTAAGAATCTTACTTCTTTAACAGAAAAGAGTAAAACACATTTTCACAATGCTTGCACAATATAAATACCTTAGATCACTCTTACAAAATGCATACACTTCGTGGGTGAATTTATCAAAACTTATACGTATAGGAGAGCAACCAGTATAACACCCTTATACATGAATGATAATAGAGAGAGAGAGAGAGAGAGAGAGGGGGGGAACCTTATGCCAGCAACCCCTTTGCCTAGCTAATTGTTTTTCATTCAGTGCTCCTCTTTTATCTTCAAGCCCTCCCAGAATACATGATACATAAAGTGTACATACATTACACATACCTGTATACATGTACGGTATACATACAGGACTGGAGCTTCAAGCGCCTTATCTCAAAACACCTGGGTAAACAGAAAGAAGTATTTTGGACCAAACTGGCTCGGCTGTCAACGTGTCAACTTCATCTCTCTCACTCCCTCATACTTTTATACTCAGATTATGGAAAATATAATAGACATAGACAAAGATAATAACTTCCGAATAGGAACACAGAACAAATGTGTAACAAGCATTTGGTCGATAACTGTCAACTCATCATGGATAAGCAAAGAGGCCCTTCGAACACGACTTCCTCCAAACACTTATGTCAATACAGGATGTGCCTAAACGATAAGAATCTTAACCTTCCTCTCTACTTGGTATATTACGAATTTGAGTTCATAACACTCAGTATTCATTTTAATATACTGCACAATATATTAAACAAATGAAAAAAAAAATATCAAAACATATTTCAGAATCACATGATACACAATTTATCTGTAAGAAAAAGACATTTTAAAATCATATCATCATATCTCACAACAAATGATGAATCTGCAAGCAAAACATCAAAATTTTCACAGAGACACATATCATATTATAATTATAACACATTATAATATATATATATATATATATATATATATATATATATATATATATATATATATATATATATATATATATATATATATATATATATATATATATATATATATATATATATATATATATATATATTATATATATATATACCATATATATATATTCTATAACTCTTATATATTTTTATATATATATGTTACTATAAAAAAACCTGGGATATATATATATATATATATATATATATTATATATAATGCCAGTATATATATATATATATATATATATATATATATATATATATATATATATATATATTGTAATAACCACAGTGCTCTCTTCGGAGACTCTTCACACTTTTTGATTCAAATTACTACGGATGATACGAGAATTTCTTCATATTTTGCCCCTAGCAGAATCACATCCGGAGACTTTAATACTCAAGATGTGGATTCAAATTCATACGGATGTCAGAATTTCTTCATATTTATGGCACAAGAATCACAGTCTTTATATATAAATGTGTATATATATATATATATATATATATATATATATATATATATATATATATATATATATATATATATATATATATATATATATATATATATATATATACAGTATATATATATATATATATATATGTTTGTGTGTTTTTTCTGCAGTATCACGCGCCTAACCAAAATACTGTTACATCCATAACCCTGATGTATATGAGGTCATTTCATGCAAATGAAACATGAAACAAATCTTGAGACTGCTCATAATCACCTGTAGTAGTCTTAAAGCTTACTCCGGAGCAGTCAAAATTGCCTGATCCTTTGAGAAAAAGTCTATTATATATATATATATATATATATATATATATATATATATATATATATATATATATATATATATATATATATATATATATATATATATATATATATATAATAAAATTATATGCACATCTATTGCTTCCCTTTGTATGTCTGTTCGGGACTGATTCACCAACAAGACCTTTGACACTACTGGAATATTTTCAAAAACAGGAAGGCATAAATAACACAGGATGCATTTTAGTAACATACATAGCAAAATCTTGTTTGCTACTCTTGTACGCTTGCCAGGAATTGTGTTCCTGGCGCCCTGTTAATGTAGAAGATAACCTGGCATGTCTTTTTCCTGAGCTGTTTATTCACATACAGAAAAAATGGGTAAAAATTCAATGTTAATGCTAGGATTTCTTTTAATATTGGCCAAGGTATTTAAGGGGCTGCAATAAAAATAACATGAAAATTCGATAAGATCAGGATAAGCACACTGCTGTTTATGCACGTTCAGTTAATTAACATGGAGGCTATTAGTCAAAATCAGTAGGTGATTATTTTAACAAAAATGTGTTTTGAGCTGACAAGGGATAGTGAGACATATATGTATATATATAATATAAAATCAGACTTAATTACTAATTAGTTACCTAATATATTTTCCATGTATTTGTACGTTTTTTTTGTTGGAAAATGTTCATTAGCGAAACTGTTATTGTTTACCAAAATGAGAATATATTAAGTGTTGTACTTTTATAAATATGTAATCAGCTTATTCATTCCAAGGTCATTTTTTGGTGGTCAGTCTCTTCCCTTGTATAATCCTTTAATTGACTCCTCCCTGCTTTTGAGGCAGTTAGGCCTAATCTTTTGTAAAACCTCTCAAAGATTTACTTTTGTTTGGTAGGTCCACTATTTTTTAAACTATGTTGGATTCCAGGTGCATCTGTTCTGTCAATTGTAATGAGCTTTCTTGTAAACTTACTTTTATATTTCTCTTTAGTCTGTTAGTAAAGGACCGTGTGTCGAAAGGCCTAGCAACCACTCTGTTGTTTCAATTTTCCTCTGTGGCATTTGCCTTATTTATACATTCATCACGTTCCATATCTTCGTGATTCAGTTTATATATATATATATATATATATATATATATATATATATATATATATATATATATATATATATATATATATATATATATAATATATGCATGCATTAAAGTGTGTAAAGAATACTTGGATTGAGTCACAAGTTGCCTCTCTCTCCTTCTCTTCCTCTCACGCACGAGATTTCAATACGATCAAATAGCCCGCGAGACGCTAAAACAAGCCCGCATAGCAGGCTATGGCACATGAGTTAACGCAACAAGACTCACAGATGATGCGTATAAATGTCGTCATATTTGCAAGCATAATTAACTTTTCGAACTTCCTTCACTGGAGTTGGATGGGGACAGCGCTCCGTAGACTTTGCTGCAACTTCGTTTCTAAAGGTCGAAAACCTATGCAGTATAATTATTTTCAAATTTTTCATATTTTTCGGTGTTAGCCATTATAGCTATGTAGTCAGGAGAGACCTCTAAACTCAATCGTTAATACTGGATAGATAAACAATTTCAGCTAAAATGGCTATTTTAAATACAGTCCATAAATAAAAACAATTTATTGTGATAAACATGCACGGATTATAAACTGACATTCACGTTTAATTATTAGCTTAAAATATTTCACTAATCAAAAGTCCTTTGTTAAAGGATTAGTATAAACATACATATACACCCACACACAAACACATGTATAATATATATATATATATATATATATATATATATATATATATATATATCTTCGTTTAACGTGCTTTTTCCCATTTTTCATATGGGCTAAGCACGATGCTTTCTTTTGAAGGGCTTTGATTTGGCGTTGGGGTAGGCCGTAGCCTCGATCGGCTGCCCTGCCTGACATCGCTTAGACCCCGGTAGCACATGTGTATATGTATCATGCCAAATCCCCAGCTCCCTTTCTCCCAGCAGCGAGGAGGCGTGAGTGGTTAGGCCGACAGTTCGAGACGTGTAAGGCGTCTGTTATGTTTTTAGAAGATGTTGGAGTGGCTTTGTTTGCGTGTGTATTTGTCTGTAACACCCATTTGCTTTCAGCAAACCTATCCGTTGATTACATACATAATCCTGGGGTGTCTACATGGATAGCAAAGTGTCCGCCCCTTCGACCGGCCGGCTGCGGATTTGAACCCGCGACACAGACTTCTTATGAAGTCAGAGTCTGCTGCTCTACCGACCGAGCCATCGAGGCTATATATATATATATATATATATATATATATATATATATATATATATATATATATATATATATATATATATATATATATATACCATATACATATATGTGTGTGTGTGTGTGTGCACAAGACACCTGATCCGTTTTTTGGGAGCGGCAGCTCCTGATGAGTTGCTAGTCTGTTACCCTTCTAAGAACTGGTCAAACGAACTGTATAACCAGTTGTGTAGCAACTTTAATGCTCTGTCCTAAGTT
Source organism: Macrobrachium rosenbergii (assembly GCF_040412425.1). NCBI lineage: Eukaryota > Metazoa > Arthropoda > Malacostraca > Decapoda > Palaemonidae > Macrobrachium > Macrobrachium rosenbergii. The sequence goes on from NC_089744.1 coordinate 47,093,219, forward strand.
GTCCACCTCGGGTCATGGGAACTCTTGTTATTTTGATCTGGGTATTGGCAACTAATGCTTTGATGAAAGATAAGTCTAATATACTCTGGATGGAGCATTCCAACGCTCCGCTCTTGGACAACTGTAACACTAAATTCCTGAGGATCTTTAAATCTAGTGCACTGATAACAAATACTCTCTTAACAGCTTAGTCTTCGTCTGCTTGTAGGCAAATTTAATGCTTTGTTTACAGACAACTCTAATACTCATTGATTGTTGTTTGATTCCGTGTGAATGTGTCATAAGAATGAGGGCGTGTGTGTCACCTCCCATGGAAGCATAAGCGGATCAAGACGTTAGTCTCTTTCCACCTGTCTCTAGATTTCTTTCACTTCCTGACTTCCTTCAACGCAGATATCACCACAGAATTTAGCTGAGCGACTGGATTTGGAAACTGTTGTCATGCTATTTGGCACCTTGAAAAAATTCTTTGAAAGGTGTGTTACAGCCTTTGTTTAGTTAACAGCTAAAATATTACAGAGTTTTCCTTTATGTAATCACTGTAGAAAGCCACCTATAATCAACGCTCCCATGAAAGCAGCAAGTCTGATAACGCCATTAATTATTATTTCTGACTTGATCAAAATCCAACCTGTTAGAATATGGGTCACTTAGGACCGTGGCCTTCAGAATGCGCGTTCCTTCCCCATTAGTGGGTCGGGTCGCTAGGACGTTGCCGGAGGAACGAAAGCGAAATGCATTTTTCTCTAGTAAAATTAGAGAGAGAGAGAGAGAGAGAGAGAGAGAGAGAGAGAGAGAGAGAGAGAGAGAGACAATACCCGTACAGCGACTCTACCCTTACAAGGGAGGAGAAAATGAAACAACGTTAGCTTATGAGAAATAACGGAATGGGAACTTATTCAAAATAAAAATAAAAAATGTATCAAAGGGGGAAGTCGTTCCTCGTTTTCGATTTTGGCAAAAGTGAAATGAGGAAAAGAAAGTGCGAATTGTGTTTCTATAGTTTCCAGGAGTTAACCAAGACATTTCCTTCGAGTGGTTACGTGGGTCGTTACTAACACGCAACGAAAAAGTGAAAATATAATTTTTGAATATCCTTGTTTGTGAAAATCAAATATATTTCAATGACATTAAAGAATTCTGGAAAGACTTAGGACGGGCAAGACAACCCTCCTCCCCCTCCCATGTACTATAATTACAAATTAGATACGTAGCGAACACTGCGCTGTTTGGTGTGTCATTTATAATTACTTTAATGGCATCGTTCACGCCAGCAATTGTATATCATAATATGTAAAAGATCTTTGAATATAGTACAAAAAAAGTTCAACAGACAAGTTTGGAAATTATATGTCATGTTGATATAAACAAATTATTTTGCCAAATGTCTAAAAAAAAGTTCAGTAGATAAGTTTGGAGGCTATATGTCATGTTGATATAAACAAATTAATATTTTACCAAATGTAAGGAAAATGGCCACTGAATATCTGATGAACAATTTACCATTAAATGCAATAAAAGGTTTCCCATGGTTACTTAATAACCATGTCCTCATTCTCTGATCACTGATTACAGATGTATAAACCACTGTTAATGTATTTTGTCATTTCGATGGGTCATATTTCTGGATGCCATGAGCGTTATTAATTTCGCAATTTCACTATTAAGGCTTCTTTATCTCAACACACTGAAAGTTAAGTACTGCCAAATCATGAAATGACTGTCATGACTTTAGTCTCCAAAATAATATTGAAGTCTCCATACTAGCCAATCAAAGTTTGAACGTATGTGTGTGTGTGTGTGTGTGTGTGTGTCTACGCACGTGCATGAGTGTGTGAGAGAAAACGATTCTTCCCTAGTTTGTTTACCCTGGGAAACACAGAATTATATTCTATAAGGCATTTCCCCAAAGCGGGCATGATTTTGGATGACTTTTCCATTGGGCCCTTCTTGTGACGACCCCGCTGGTGAAATTCTGTATTACAGTCTTTGTAACTGGCACACTCAAACACACACACATATACATACATACATATGTGTGTAATTGCAATTGCCGCAATGACCTACTAACTTCTCGAATTCTTCAGACATCTAATGTGGCTTCGATTCCAGCGCCGGCGTCAGAATTTCATTTGTTTCTTCATTTGGCTCTAAGGCTTTACAGTGACAAGCTTATAAGAGAGAGAGGAAATCGAGATGAGGCCATTGTGGTTATTACAAATATATCTATAAAAGTGATCACTGCATTCTATATATACACAGTATACATACATACATACATACATATATATATATAGGCGTATATATATATATATATATATATATATATATATATATATATATATATATATATATATACTGTATATATATATATATACACACACACACACACACGCATATACCCAAAAGAAAGTGAAACAACCGGTTGCAAGATCTTTCGCCTTTATTCGTGGTACAGTATTCTCAAACAAACTAGTTTATTTGTGGCCATATCTGTTATATCACATTTTATTTTACCGTGAAATGCATACTCACACGCACGTACAAACCCAACCGCACACCCAAACATATCTATGTCTGTATACACACACACACATATATGTGTATATATATAATTAATGTGTGCGTAATGTATCTGTATGTCCAAACAAATTTCCAAATGATAATACAGACTGCGCAACTGACATTGTAACCCAATCGCAGACGCGCAAACAGAGTTATACATATAAGTGTATACATATACACATATTTGTATATATATATATGAGTGTGTAATGTATGTGTTTGCTGAAACCAATTTCCAAATAACAATATAGACCGTGCAACTGACAGTGTAGCCTAATGTAAAGCCAAATGTCTCGAGCATCCGTGTGAGAGCGCCAAGACACTTAGCATTGTGAAATATTCCAGGAGAGGTCGAGGATGATGGATGATGGAGGTTGGAGGTTGCCTTTGAATATGAGAAGCCGAAGTGATACGGAATAGTAAAATAATCCCGAACGTGTTTTCGCGATCACTTGGGGTTTCAAATCCAGTGCTTGTCAGTTTAATTCTGCCGGCTTAGCACACTGTCTCTCGCGCTGACATTTCGCTCTTCTGAAAAGGGGTTGCACTCTTTGTAGTAGGCACTGCTAAGCTTTGTACTCACCAAGCATTTTAGTAAATGCACTATGATAATTTATGGGGTTTGTTGTCTGTTCATTATGTGTTCGTTTACATATTTAGGCACTGCAGAGAACAGGGCCGGATGCCAAATGAGAGAGACGTAACCCAGCAATCGGCCAAACTGGTGTGGTGTCTGAGTGGTGCAGCGCTCAGCTCATGTTTGTTAAGCCCATGGATCGCTCCCGGCCTACTGTCCACCATTTTAACCTCGTGTAAATGGGTATCAGCGTTACTGTGGTTTAAAAAAAATAAATAAATACGGGTCTGGCAAACTCACCAAAAGAAACTTACCGAGAAACCAGAAGGCTGTATCATTTATGACATCCATTCCAGAATATATATATATATATATATATATATATATATATATATATATATATATATATATATATATATATATATATATATATATATATATATATATATATATATTATATATATATGTGTGTACTGTATATTTATAGATTATGGAATGACAAGACCAATGTACGGGAACGATGTTGTAGAGAATAACAATATAAAGATTCGTCCATGCTTCGTTACTGTTGCTGAATTTGAATCAATAATGTGTTTTAAGTTTCTGTTCATATCAAGGCTGCTGGAGTATATGATTTTAAATGGAGGGGAGTATATGATTTTAAATGGAGGGACTTGATGTTTATATTTTAAGACAAATGTTAGCTTTCATTCCATACTGCATATCGTTACGTAATGTTGATATTCACTGAATAGTTCAGGAGATTTTCTCGCATTTTTCTTACTTATTTTCAACAGCTGTATTTTCATATATATAGAATTACACGGATGATATTTTGCCTAATGTTTATTTGCAATATTTATTTGTTGTTGTTACTTTGTGTCCTCCTGGCTAAATCTCTTTGTATCAAACTTGTGGACGCTCGTTTAACAGGTTCATGCTTTCTTCGATTGTTCCATAGAACGAAAGGACGCAGTTGTGGAGGTTCCAAACCCGCAGTGACCGCTCTCTTGTCCTTCCCAGGTTTATCTCTTCGCTGAAATAAGTGGTTCCATCAAACGTAGAACCAGACAGCCCATGGTATGCAGCTCTATAAAGATCTTGCCTAGACGTGCGGGCCAAAGAGTGATGGTTGTTGGTGTTGGTCTGGCAGAGGGACAATGACAACCAGTAATCCTCCTGAGACGAAAAAGTTGTGTGCACGTCACAAGCAGTGGTATTCGATACAGTATGAATGTGTGAGCATTATGAATAATCATTGATAATTCTGATATGAGAGAACCGCTTTGCGGACTCAAAGATTAGAAACCTTACTCTCAAAAATTGTTCGCTATTGTGCTCCATTCTTTGTCCTTTGTTACTTCTTGCTGTTTCGTTTATGTTTTGCTATCATTGATGGTCACTACATGTTTAACACGTAAATAACGTTAAGTTCTTGGTTGCTGATGTCACTGGAGACTATAGTTTTTTTTCTTTCTTTTTGACTGATGAAGTAAATTTTTCTGTTCTTGTCAGCCGATATTATTCACCTTTTCATTCCGGATGATATCATTTGTGTTCTTTTGCTTGCTAAGGTCAGCATTGTTCTTTACTTGATATTATTATAATTAAATGTTCGTTTTTTCTTGTCGAATCATTAATGCTGTTTTTTGTCAGTTAATATAACTGATATTTGCTTTTTTATTGGAGATGTTAACAATGAACGGTTGAAACTGGTTATATTCAGCCATGATCTGTTTGCTTTTTTTTGCTAGCTATGCATCACCAATTTCTTTGACTGTTAAGAGAATCCTTTATGCCCCTTTTGTGGCGGTGGATTAGGGAGCAAGGAAGAAAAGGAAAAGAATCAGGAGGGGACATAACAAGAGCGGGGAGAGAAGAAAACTAAGGAAATGAGGTGTAGTAAAAGAAGAGGAAACAAGAATTGAGAAAACGTAAAGGAGAAAAACACTGAGAAGTAAGAGGAAGAAGTCAGAGGATGGGCGGAAATGGCCTTAACTTTGTGCTTGGCATTTTTCCCTATTTGGGCGTAGCTGTGTGCGTATTGATCCCGCTGCTCTTAACTTCCGTCCTGCACCTTCTTTCCTATCGGTGACCATCACGAGAGAGAGAGAGAGAGAGAGAGAGAGAGAGAGAGAGAGAGAGAGAGAGAGAGAGAGAGAGAGAGAATATTAAAACTAGTTCGAAAGTATGAGAGATATAAAACCATATACACAGTGCATGTACAGTCAGTCAGTCTCTCTCTCTCTCTTTTCTATGTGTGTGTGTGTATATATATATATATATATATATATATATATATATATATATATATATATATATATATATATATATATATATATTTTGCATCTAACCTTGAGAGGACGCTAAACTGACACATGACGAGAGGAGAGAGAGAGAGAGAGAGAGAGAGAGAGAGAGAGAGAGAGAGAGAGAGAGAGAGAGAGAGAGAGAGAGAGCAGTTACGACTCCTATAGTAGTTCCTAATTCCTGTTTCCTTCCCGATCACGATCTTTTAAAACCTACAAAGCGGTCTGTCCCTTAATGAATTTATGAGAGTCAAGATTGTTTTCATTAGGTCTTGCTACAATTTGATTCGTACATATATATACCGTTTAACCTCATTACTTACTAATGTTCTCTTGATTATATCGGTGTTAGCTGATCTTGTCAGGAGATCTATACAATTGTTGTGACGTTCAGCTATATAGCCTAATAATTCTAAGTAAAAAGTGAATTATCATCAAACTGTTAACCCGCTGAAAAGTTTCTCTTCCTATTATTTACAGCAGTCATATTCAAAGCCAAATTTCTGGTATGGCATGTATAGTGGGCGATAGGTGGGTTGTAAGGTTGTTATACTTCAGCACGGATGAAATGAAAATTTCCATCACAGATTTAACTGAATTTAGTAAATCAGACTTCATCTATATTTTTTCTCGTAGAAAGAGAAACTTTTCAGCGGGTTAACAATCCGATGATAATTCACTTTTTATTTAGAATCATATTAGACTATAAAGCTGAAGGTCACAACAGTTGTATAGGAGATCTTTTGACATGATCAGCTAACACCGATATAATCAAGAGAGAACATTAATACATAATGAAGTTATACAGTACAAAGCAATGTTCGTGTTGATACAAGGAAATCAAAGGTTCTTAGTATGTACCTTGTAAGCGTGTACAACAGGGACAACATATGGTATATTCAAACTTCCCTTGTATGTTTAAAGTACATTACGGCGCAGTCGACAATCTTTTGGGAAAAAGTGCTGTTTGCCTTGCATAACGATACTACAGTCGAGAGCTGAATGCTTGTTTACTTGGAGCTGTGACAGAACTTCACTTTCCAGGACGTCTCACAAACACTGGTTGTTATGACGTACATAAAAATGTACTCCAAAACACGGGTAGTCGGGCATAAAAAAGAAAACACACCATTCTAGGTGATGAAAGAGAAAAATACGATGACGATGAAGCCTTACGACCACAAAACAAGAAGGGGAACTCGGGAAAGTCCCCACAAAAAGCAGGCGCTGCCTTATCTACAGGACAAGTCTTTTATGCTGTTCCACTTCAGTTGCAGAGGCGATGGTTGTCCCTCTTATTTGTTTAATTTGTCAATTTACCTATATTCGGCTTCACCCCTTCCTTCTTCTTTCTTTGTTTCTTTTCTCTTCTCACGTCTACACCTGTGTGCGCTCAGTTTCTTGAATGTATTTCCTCTACTTCTACATGTATACAATACGCCCCTTGTATTTCCCCAGTTTGCCGTCGGGAACATCTAATAAATGACCTGTCATACACCCAGTCTGTCAATCAGTAGTCTGTCAGTCTGTCTATCTCAGTCTGTCCGGCTCTCTATACGTCCATTATATCCGCTAATGTCGGTTCTTAAAGAGCCAAAAATTATAATATCTGAGATAAAAATTTGAAATCTCTTACATATCGTCTGCTATGGGTGATGAAGATTCAGAAATTTATGTGGTGGATCCAAGGGTCAAGGTCAAATTTAGTGGGCCAAGGTCAAACAGCACTTTAACCTTGGCCACAGCTTTTGAACCCAATAAGATAAAAACTTCATATGTTGCATGCACACTGAACTAACGACGTCAACGTGCATGAATGCGGTGATGGTCATGCTTACAGGTCAAAGACCAAACAGTAATTTCAAAGTGCATCTTGCTTCCTTTGCATATTACCGTGGTTGAAGAGAGACTTTTTCTTCATTCCCTCAAATCTGGTTCATATGTGACTGGAGTGTGCCCTACCATGAGCGAGACTGAGAAAGAGTTCCTCTAGAGTCGTTAGATACGGTCCTGTGAACCAAGGACACTGCTCTTCTTGTTTCCAACGGCGCTCCTCTAAGCTCGACTACATCTCATAAACAACGAAGGACGACATTATTGTCTTGGGAAGCAGGAACATCAAAAGAAGATTTAGGGGAGTAGTAACAATAGGAGGGCACTGTTTTTATTAACACAAAAATTTCAATATGATGAGTTCAAAGGACACAGATTATATAGGTCATATATATATATATATATATATATATATATGTATGTGTGTGTGTGTGTGTATGTTATATATATATATATATATATATATATATATATATATATATATATATATATATATATATATATATATACATATATATATATATATATATATATATATATATATATATATATATAATATATATATATAATATATATATAAATATATATATATATATACTGTATGTATATAAACATATAAAATAACTAAAGAATGGTTCCGCACCTCCGGGCTGCGTGGGATTAACTAGCCGAGGACCTCCCTCCTTTCTGTGGATCTTGAGAGAAGTCAGAGAGCGACTACACAGTGAATTTTAAACTTCTTGATTCCATACTATCGCTAGGTACGTTTACACTGGAAACCCCACAATCTGAATTTTGCGAATGAAATGAAGAAGCTATCTGTTCACTCCACAATTCGAATTAAAGTCAAGATGGCCAGCAATCCATAGCTAATCCACCAACGCTTTGCAAAGCCAACCTCTTCCTGGTAACATGATGTTCAGTTTTTCTTTTTCTGAGACATTATGGACTCCACTGGTCACAAATATTTAACGTACGTTGGATGCTTCATTTTTTTCGTATAGGGCTAATCCTATGTTTAGCATTAGGATGATAATGTAAAGGTTTAACAATGTTTATGTACATAGTTAAACCCTTACACTATCATCTTAATGCTAATCACAGGATTAGCCCCTATACGAAAAAATAAATAAGCTGGATAGTATCAGCAAACACATACTCGTACATCTACACAGACGACTCAAGCCCACTAGCTGTGTCTAGAAAATACATCCGCATATGGATCCCACGCTTGCGGGATATTAGACCCCTTCCTCCAAATACTTCCGCAGTTCCGTTAACAAAGCGCTTTCTAGCTCCCCTCCACTCCACCCCTCCAAGACCTGTTAATAATACAACTCTTACAGCAATCTTCAATCTGCCTCTCTTCAAACATGACCAAACAGCCTCAAGGTACTCTACCAGTCATCTTTTCAGGTATGGTGCCCTTTTCATCCTATCGTCGCATATTGTATTTCTTGCTCTATAAATACTGGCTCTACAATCATTCACGCATTCTAACGCTCGCATCCATTATCATCATTTGTCGTTCAATTATAAAAAAAAAAAACTTACGCGCAAGTTCATAATCTGATAACTTGTACATGTATCGTAACGTAAATAATGACATTACTTAAAAAAAATAATATATATATATATATGTATATATATATATATATATATATATATATATATATATATATATATATAATGCATACACACATTAGCGTATCGTGTAAAGATGCTAATATTTATCCATCTTTTAGGTGATTCACGTCACTTTGTTTATATTACTGCATTTGTAATAGCTCCGATGTCATCCCAGTATGATTCACTCCTCAATGAAGTGCTGAGAGATACAGAGTTCGGTTGTTCTCATAGCACAGATAGCCTGATTTCTGTAATTATTTACTATTTTGGTTGTTCAAGAGTGCACACTTTACATTAAAAAGCTGTAAAAAATATTCCATTCTTTAACAATACAATTAAATCTATTTGTTTCATATTATAGAGACGTAAATTTAAGTTTTACCTGATATTTCAGATGTCAATTGTTGGTTCCTTAGATATAACTGATTGAGTGTTTAACCATACAAGAAATTACGTTGAAGTCAAGCTTGTATCTTAATTACGTCTTCAAGTATTTTAATGGAACGTAAATTGCAAATGTTATTTCTAGTCGAATAAGACGTGGGTTCCGGCCTTTTTTTTTTTTTTTCAAAATAACAGACGAAATTTCAATTCAAATTTGAAGGAGACGTATGATCAAAGTTAGATTATTCGCTTGAGTTATTCGTGAAGGGCTTTATGAATGCGCGCGAAGGGGAATAAATTCGTGTTAATGAGACAGAATCGGGTCTTGGCTGTATTTCAACACTTGGCACTGTTTTACATTTAACAAGTAATCTCTTCTTTCTCTTCTCCCTTCATTTATTTTCCCCCTTCCCTCCCTTTCACGCCATCCTCTCTTTTTTTTTCGAACGCTCTCCTCAGGTCTGCATCTTATATGAACTCTGTGGTTTATTGTCACTGGAAAGTCTGTATGTCTGCAGTGAGGTGCGTAGAAGTATTTGTGACTAATTTTAGACCAGATGTCGTCCGTGAGTTTCGGGTTATGTCAGAGCTCGCTCTCTCTCTCTCTCTATATATATATATATATATATATATATATATATATATATATATATATATATATATATATATATATATATATATATATATATATATATATATATATATATATATATATACATGTATATATATATATATATTGTATATATATATATATATATATATATATATATATATATATATATATATATATATAATGTACATACAAAGAAACATATGACAAACACATCTATATTGATATATACACACATATATGTGTGTATGGACACATTATTCGTTACATGTTTGTGTACCTCTGTTATTCAACATTTATTTACGTGCTCATATGCATGTATGACTGTCTATCATTATTGTTATTTATCGTGATACTAATTACGCCATGCTTGCAATATACAGTAATACTGCGACCTTGCCTAACCTTGAAAGCAACAAAGTCAGGCACTTTAAACTCCGAGCCTTCGTTAAGACATGAAGGGATCTCATATTAATGTATTTCTCCTTCGGACGGCAATTCCAGTTGTTTTCAAAATATGTAAGCTCTTAAATCTCAACCGTTGTCCTTATTCCCTAAAGTAATTTTTATGTGATCCCGTAGTTTTATTATTCCCTTGATAAAGAGAGAGAGAGAGAGAGAGAGAGAGAGAGAGAGAGAGAGAGAGAGAGAGATTTAACCCATGCCAGCACCATCCTTGGAGTTTTTCATAGCTTGATAGTTTTTTTTCCATATATTCATCTGAGTTAAGTTCTTTTGCCGTCAAACTCTCTCTCTCTGGGCTCCATTATTATATCCTGAATGCATTAAGGAAGCTAGTCTTCTTCCAACCGTTTTCTTAATCATGTGCTAATATCTCGGAGATGCTTTGTGAAACTGAAATTGAGATTCATGGTATTAAATTGTACAGGTTTTGATGTAATAACAGACATTTAATATTGTTTCCTCTCTTTCTCTCTATCTTTATGGTAATTTTCTCCTGTCTTTCTACCTCCACGAAAGGCTTTGTGCATTCATACAGAAATCGTTTTATAACTTCTTTTAGTCCCGGCATTTGTCTCGAAGAGTAAATATTTACCCTCTTTTGAACGCTGTTTGTCTTTGATATATCTTCCAGACATTTTTTATCCTCTTTTATATTATTATATATGTTTTCGCCATTTTTACGGTATAATAGTTTTTAATGAAATAGAAACCTTAAGCTGCGTAGCTTCATCCTAACACCAGAATGTTTATTCTTCCGGGAGAAACTAACAATCTACTTGCCAACACACTATATACATGCAGAATTCTCTCTCTCTCTCTCTCTCTAATCTGATTAATCTAAATTAATCGACGGATATTTCTCTGTACTATTTAAATGATTAATCATTTCCACCTCTGGTGGCACAACGCAGGCGTTGGGTCCATCATGATAATGGAGGCTGAAGGGAAATTTTGGGTAGATTTAATTCAGCGCTCATAGCGGAGGAACTAATGAGGGCGCTCGAGAAAGGGCGTCCATATAGCATATACATACACACACAAACACTCCAGTTGGCACTTAGCCCGAAATGATGCCTGTTGGTGCCAACGCTCCGTGCCTGCCTCCCCACCCCTCCTTGGCACCAGACCTTCGCCCCTAACCCCCACCCACCCCGCGCACTCATTTCTTGCCCACCCATTTCGTACCAATACCTATCTCCTCTTTAACCTACCTTTCTCAACCACCGAAAAAAAAAATAACAGCGATTTGTACCCTGTCCCACTATCATACATACGCTTCAATGTAGGTCCGCATTCTATTATTTTTCTTATTACAATTCTTATATGAAATATATCGGTAAGGCTAACTTCGTGTTATTTAAACTAGGTTTGAAAGGAATGCGAAAAATGTGAATTGAAAAATAGTGGCACATAACCTGCAAATAAGAGAGAAATCTGGCTCTTGAAAATGAACGTTATAGTTTCGTCTCAACAGCAGAGAGAGAGAGAGAGAGAGAGAGAGAGAGAGAGAATCCCACAGGCTGGCAGAGTAATGCAAAATAGGTCGGGATGAACAACTGTCCAGACGTGAACGGGTAAACGAAGGCCGTTTCTTTCCTGTTTAGGTTTTACCCATCGTCTTGTTTTGAGTGTTATTTTCTCTCTCTCTCTCTCTCTCTCTCTCTCTCTCTCTCTCTCTCTCTCTCTCTCTCGTGTTAAGCAGTTTTGTCTTTAACTCGGCAATTCGCCATCCCCGTCTTCTCTGTCGTCGGTTCCTTTATTGGCTGGCAATTGCTTTCAGCTCGAGAGACTTGGATGTGTGATTTTCTAACAAGACGAGAGCAAAAACAAATGACTGCTAAGACATGAATAATGACAGTATTTTCTGATGTGGTGTCTTTCTTTGCATTAGCAAAATGAATATGATTTTTATTTTTTATTTCTTTAGGTATACTTCAATGCAAAAATGCTTACCATCATTTTCTCTTTAATTCTTGCTCTTTTCGCTTCTAAACGTTTTCACTTTTGTTTTCTGTCTCAGATTTTATTTCCGTTCTATTTTCTTAATATTACTGGGTGCTTTCAATTGGTTAAGTCGTTTTTATTTTACTCTGATGTAATATTCTTGTTCTATTTTGCCAGAATTTATTCCTTTATAAGTTTTATAATTTTCTTGGTTGTTTTAATTACTTGCTTATAATTCTTTATCTTCGTGATGTATATATTGCATATTCATGAATTTTAATAATTAAGGACATAATAAATTTTCGTAATTCCTTTCATAATATGCTTCATAATGAATGTTATCAATTACTCATCACGTAATCTGTATCCCGTGTACTGTGTGAGCTCCAAAATTACAGGGTAATTCCCCATTCAGGACGAAATATAATTTTGTTCAGCTCCCGCAGGTTTTCCGGGGATTCTTGCGTTATTCAGTAACCATTTTCCCACTTGTATGTATCATTAACTCCGGTCTTTCCTACTGGCGCAGTCACGTGACTGCGACTCTGGTGCCCCACCATGAAAGTGTAACAAATTGATGATGCAAGATGTCAAAAGTTACAGATGAAGGATACAAGAAAATGATTACAAAAGTGTAAGAAATTAACGATGCAGATTAATTGAAACTAATGATAAGGCTACAGAAAGTGACATGAAAAAACAAGAAGCTGTTGATAAGAGATGTGAAATACTGACGATAAAATATGCACGGTACTGGAGAAACAAACTGGATTTGTTTCTCCAACTCAAGACTCATGCTACTATAAGTATTTATTAATGCACGATATTGATAACATATTTAGAAACTGATGATACTAATTACGGGCATGAATTTTTTCCAGGAAAGTTGTTTGAAACTGGAGAAAAAATGAAATTTATAAAACATGGGAGATAAACTGATAAAATATAAGAAATGCATCTAAAAGTAGTAGTAAATTTATTACAAAAGATGAAAAAATTTCATGCTATGTGATTCAAGTACTTAATCATGTAATGAATGATAAAAAGGAATTAATCCACTGACACGCATACTACCATAAATGCTTATAAAAAAAGGAGAAATAATCAGATACGTCTTTGCCAACTGTTAAATCTTGAATTAGAACTTCTTACTCTATCCTCTATCAGCCTTTTATATTCTGAATTTATTTTTACAATTCCTTCCCTTACAGACAAGTCAGTGGTAACAGCACAAGTTCATGGGCATATATGAAGGAATATATTCCCAAATGCAAAAGATTTATCCGCAATCTCCATTTTCCAACTAATGATTTTCTTTTATAAACATTAAAAGATGCACTTGTAGCGAAGGCGTGCGTAAGAGTCAGCGTCTACAAACTTACTAATTTATTCAGACAACAAACAGACAGGTCAACAACTCTTGCGAGTGGAAATGTAGCCCCTGATACCAGGCGAACGGAAACAGAGGTCACCACACAATCATTTGTGTTTACTGACAGATGAATTTATACATATAAACTGAAATACAAGGCATGACTGAAGCTATGGTACATATGGCTGAAATACCAACATTGTAATGCGTACCGTGACAATAATACATCTGCTCTGACAATAATATGAAAGAAGATATGTGTATAAAAGATGCGTGACGTATGCTGCTTCTTGCGTCCACATGTTTTGTTTGCAGAGATGTTGTTATGAAGAGATTGATGAGCCAGGTGAGATGACGGTGTGTGGGGTCCACGCGGGACCCTACAGGACTCCTCCCCCCGATTGGAGAAACCTATGGATGTAGGTTGGTTTCTGGGACGTAAGCTGGTTTTAGGCGATTGATAGATATCAACGCTGCCCTGCTGTCTATTGTTATCTGGTAGGCCTTGTGTCGTCTCTGGATGATATGGTATGGTCCCAAGTAGGCTGGGGGGAGGGGGGGCTCTGTGTGTATCTACCTGTATGAATGCATATTTGCATTTTGTAGCTTGCTGGGGACGTACACTTCATCTGGTCACGTGGTAGGTCGTCTTGGCTGGCATTATCCATCCTACCACTTTCCGGATGTCGGATGGGGATGTTGGGTTCATTTGATCTTGAAAGACATCTGCTGGCAATGTTAGTGCTTGGCCATATAGGAATTCTTCTGGAGATGCATTGAATGCTGCGTGTGGTGTCGTTCTTAGGTCCAGTAAGACACACAGTAACTCCTTTCTCCAGCTCCTGCCTTGACATCTGGCAGTGAGTGATGCTTTCAACGACTGGTGTAGCCTTTTGATAATGTCGTTAGCTTCTGGCTTGTAGGCTGTCGTGTGTGTTATCTTTGTCCCCAAACTGTCTGTGAGGGCATTCCATAGGGTGGATGTGAAGTTGGCTCCCCTGTTGCTCGTGATGATCTGTGGGACTCTGTGCCTACTGACCCATCTGATGGGTCTGTTGCCGTATCAGTATTGCTTCGGGCCACCTGGTATTTCTGTCTACGGTGGTGAACAGGTATCTGTACTCCTCGGAGGGGGGTTGGGGTCCCATTATATCGACATGGATGTGAGCGAGTTGGCGGTGTGTTGTTTGGAACTTTCCTATTCCACTCTCTACGTGTCTTGTGATTTTTGAAGTCTGACATAGGATGGATTCTCTCATCCAGTTTTTTATGTCCTTTTTCATTCCCCACCAAATGTACCACTCTGCTATGATTCAGGTGGTTGACCAGCCTGATGGGTGGGACAGGTTGTGAGTGAGTATGAAGGCTTTTCTTCTAAGGCCTTCTGGCAGGTAGAGGCGAGGGCATCTGGTACTCGTCTCACAGGCAATGGTTGTCTCTCCACTGTTCATTGACAGGTCACCCCATGTAAGAGTGGGGTTGTCCTGCCACAGTCACTGTAAGTACACATCATCTCTTTGTGCTGCTACTATTTCGGGATAGGCTATCCCAAGCTGGATGGTGTTGACGCAGTTTCTTGATAGTGCCTCTGCCACGGCATTTGCTGAACCCTTCAAATATTTGATGGTGCAAGAGTCTTCAACTACTGCTGACAGGTGCCGCTGTTGCCATGCTGATGCTGACCATGCGTCTGCTGACTTTGTGAGGGCATGCATCAAGGGTTGATGGTCTGTTTGCACGATGAACTGTCATCCCTCGAGCATGTGGCAGAAGTGGCAGACAGCTCTGTAGACTGTTAGAAGCTCCCTGTTGAAAGTGGAGTATTTGTGTACCACTGTCGTTAGTTTCTTGCTGAAGAACACCAGCAGACAACGACCATCATCTGTGTCCTGCTCTAGTATGGTGCAAATCGCCGTGTTACTTGTGTTGTTGTCAATGTGAGGGACCTGTGGGGTAGAGAAAAAATTAATGTGGTTTCAGAGGTCAATGCTTGTTTTGTTAAAAGAAATGCACTATCTTGATTTTCTGACCAATTTAACTGACTTCGTTTTCCTTGTAGGCATTGATATATTGGGCTCATAATTTTAGCAATGTTAAGATGAATCTAGTTGATTAGTCCTGAAAATTCTTGTACTGTTTTAATTGTTGTTGTTTTGGAAAGTCAGTGATTGCTTTTACTTTTTCTGGTAGGAGTTTAATGCCCCCTGGGCATACTTGATGTCCCAGGAATTCCACTGTTTTCTTTGCTCTTTCACATTTGTCTTCCCTTACTACTGGTCTGTTTTCTTTGAGTATTTGTAGTGTTTTTTTATGTCTTTGAGATGCTGCTTGAGGTTGTGGCTAAATATCAGGATATCGTCGACTTAGACCACGCAGAATGGAAGATTGCCAAGCAGTTCATCCATCAGTCTTTGGAAGGTTGCCCCTGCGTTGCAAAGGCCGAAACAGCTGTAGTTGAATGTGTACTGTAGATGCCGAAGGAGGTGATCGTGGTTTTCTCTGTCTTCCTTCGCTACTGGAACTTGGAAGTATCCCTTCCGCAGGTCTATTTTGGTGAAGGTCTTTGCTCAGTTCATCTGGTTGGTTATGTCTGTTATGTTTGGCAATGGGCATCTATCTGGTTTCGTTTTGACATTTAGTCGCCAGTAGTCTCTGCACAGGCACCATGTTCCGTCAGGTTTTGGTATCATGTGGAGGGGGGGATACCGATGGGCTGGGGGCTTTTTGGCATATTCCGTGTTCTCCATCTCCTTGAACATTTATTTGGCAAAGGAGAGCTTCTCAGGATAAACGTCTGAAACGTAAGTGGATTCAGGGGGTAAGTCATGTTGCAGGTCGTCTCTGAAGACTTCTTGGTAGTCTTGTAGAGGTT
Organism: Macrobrachium rosenbergii; assembly: GCF_040412425.1. Classification (NCBI taxonomy): domain Eukaryota; kingdom Metazoa; phylum Arthropoda; class Malacostraca; order Decapoda; family Palaemonidae; genus Macrobrachium; species Macrobrachium rosenbergii. The sequence continues at coordinate 47,109,779 of NC_089744.1, forward strand.
GTCGTATTTTCCGGTGATGGGGCGGCTGCTACAATCGGGCATATTTGTCGTCTCTGCTGCTGTGGTGACAGTGTGGTGGCAGTTTGTCTGCGTGGCTGTTGATGAGAAGATGTCGGAGTCGTTTTCTGGGTCAGTCATTTTGATGCTACATCCACTAGCAGGTTGTGTGCTGTTAGGAAGTCTGTTCCTAACAGTGCTATCGTCACATCTGCCATGATGAAGGTCCAACAGGAGCCTTTTCCACTGAATGACACGTTCATATTCCTCCTCCTGTACATATTGAGTGGTGCTCCGCTGGCAGTGGAGAGGGGTTGAGTTGTTCATTCGGACTGGCTGGCACAAATGACCTCCATGCTCCGGCATCAACGAGGAATTCTGTCCGACCTTTCATTCCTGATGAAGAAGCACGTGGAGCTTCTACATTCGTACCTGGAAGAAAGACAGCGGTGGGGAGGCACAGTTTCTCTTACGAAGCAACAGGTCTGCTCAACGCTGATGCTTAGTTGAATGGGGTCACAGATGTGACCCTCTTGCATTTTTTTTTAAAACAGGCACCTTTGTCACATGTGCAGGCTTTCTTCCCAAATCTCCAGTGGAAGGAGGACATCCCCTTGGGTGGTTTGTCTTTCTTCTTGTCTTTCCCTTAAGAGTTGCTTAGGGAAGTTTCGTTTGTGGATGGGGGTGGCTGGTCCCTCTGGGTCGCTGTTGGATTCCCTGTTGGTTGACTCCTTGGCTGCCGTGGTGTTGCTGCTGCTGTTGGTGGTTGTGTGGGCTCCGCCATCTTGTGGGCTATGTGCACTGCGTCGACCAACTTCAGGAATTCCTCAATTGGTATGGTGGAGGCATTGGGCATGGCTGCCACTGTTTGGAGGGGGTAATCTTATGAGGAGTACCTCTCTCACAAGGTCTAGGGATGACTCAGCAGGTAACATGATGAGCCGCTGCAACTGTTTGTAGATGTGTGATGGCTGCTCGTCTTGTATGGATGCCCACCAGTAGTTGAGGAATTTCTTGACTCTTAGGGTAGGTGGCATGCTGAAGGATGACTTCAGCTGGTCCTTCAGCAATTTGTAGGTGACAGAGGTTTGATTCTGCAAGCCACCCTGCGATTTGCTCAAAAACGTCATCCTGCAGGAATTCGAGGATGGTGTCTGCTTTGCGTGTTGAGGAAATGATTTTCTTCGATCGGAAGATTGTTTCTGCCCTGAAGAACCAAGCTTCTGGGTTGTGGGGCATGAATGGAGGTAGTTGTATGGTGGCAGAGGCTGTGGTCTCATTGAGAGGCTGGCATCGTTGGGGTTGGCTGTGTTGGTCATCTCAGTGGTTACCAATGTAGCAAAGGTGTGAGTAAGATTCAGCGTCTACAAATTTACTAATTTATTCAGACAACAAACAGACAGGTCAATAACTCTTGCGAGTGGAAATGTACCCCTGACACCAGGCGAACAAAAACAGGTCACCAAACAATCATTTGTGTCTGCTGACAGATGAATGTATACATATAAATTGATATACAAGGTATGACTGAAGCTATGGTACATATGGCTGAAATGCTGACATTGTAATGCATAAGATGACAATAATACATTTGCTCTGACAATAATATGAAAGAAGATATGTGTATAAAAGATGTGTGATGTATGCCGTGTTTCTTGTGTCTGCATGTTTTGCGCACATAGATGTTGGTGTGAGGGGACTAGCGAGCCAGGCGAGATGACTGTGTGTGGGGTCCATGTGGGACTCTACACACTAATGAATATGATGTATGTTTATGGATTATGGAAAACAATTCACTCACATTTTAACCCTTAATTGATGGCATAATTTATCAATGTGCAGCATCTGAGACTGGGGAAACTTTGAGGTCAGCAAAATAAAAAAAAAAAAATCACACCAATGGAAAGAGAATGACACGTACATTCACACTGTATAAATAAAAAAATTCTAAAAAATTTTCCCTACCTTCTGCAAGAAGTTGAAAATGACTATTTACAACCCCTTGTGGGGCCTCATTTACAAGACAATCGTAAATTTACCAACTTATATATATTTTTCTAATAAATAAGTTTTTTGGATTTTGTAAAATTATTATTACTGCTCACACAATATCAAAACAGATAAGAAATAAAAGCAGTAACAATTTTTTTTGCATATTTGTTGTAAAATATTCTCGTAAGTTTACGAGAAGGAAGATTCAGTAACTTTTTTTTTACTTTTACATGCTTTTTCTAATTTTTCTTTGTAAAATTACATTTACAACTGACATACTATTGAAAAGGACAAAAACAATAAACAACAGCAACCCCTTCGTATATTTACAAGCAAATTTACAAAAAGACTCATGTGAGAGAGAGAGATGCAGTACCTTTCCCCTTGAAGTCATAAGCATTACTGACACTGGTCTAACTCTCACGTCTGTATAAAAGTTGCCATTAGTGAATTTATAGCATATAGAAGTATTGGCATCTTTGTTTCGAATCATTATTACCATAACAGTGGTGCATAATTCTGCTTCACACTGAAGCGCAATCCGTCCACCTCCCCAAAACCTGTTTTACTTCACACTGAAGCTCAATCCGTCCACTAAGGGTTAATGGCAGACGAACTTTACTCCGACCATCACACCCATTCCTAAAACAGTTCCTGAAATCATAACTCTACAAGTTTCTAACATTACATTTATTGTACACAACAAACTAAGTTGATTTAGTAGAGCATGGATCTGAATGCCTGATGGTAGAGCAGAAATTCTACCGCAAAAGAGCGGCTAAATTTCTGATAAGAAAACTCTCTCTCTTAACTACATATCTGTTTTGACCTTTTATGAAATACTGCATATGATACAAAAATTTCTAATACTCTAATATAGCAATGGTACGGCTTACTAGCCTTTGGAACCTGAAGTATCTGGAAGAAGAAAATAAATTTTGGCTTACCACTCTAGGTTAATATGTTAATATATATATATATATATATATATATATATATATATATATATATATATATATATATATATATATAAATATATATATGTATATATATACATATATACATATCTGTATATATTATACATATATTATAATGATATGTGTGTATTCTATAAAAGTAATATTTTTTTATATGTTTTCTCCTATATTTCTCATGTTGTGGAATATAATGAGGTGGTTTTGTAGTATGTATGTTCTTGTGCAATGCTTATATATTTTTCTTTTGTGTTTGTCATACATGGACTGTAATAGTGTCACACCAGTTGCAGAACCAATCAAACTGTACCCGATAGTTTTGTACAATGTTTTTCAACATAATTATTTCCTTTCGTAATCAGCATCTGAACTGCTAATTTCTCAGCTACTTGATTGCAAGACCAACTCACTCTACTATTACGACTGTTGCTGCTTCGGACGTGATTGCATCCTGTTGGCTCTTAATACTTCACATAATTAGTATTATCATTATTATTATTATTATTATTATTATTCGGAAGACGAACTCAATTCACATGGAACAAGCCCACAGTGGCCACTGACTCGAAATTCAAGCTTCCCAAGAACATTAAGGTGTTCATTAGGAAGAAGTAAGAGGAGGTAAAGGGAAAAACAGAAAGAAGAGATCTCGCTTATTAAAAAAGAAAAAATAAATTTATAAATTAATAAATAACTTAATTCTTCAAGAGCTCCTCAAGACTGAGTTGACAAAACTTGCTCTTAGGGAAAGTAAATAAAAATCACATGGCACTCTGCTAGCAGCCTAAGACCTATGTGGCTACAGCTGCCAATATCAGAAGTGGCATTCTGTCTTTTTGGCAACTGATTTAAGTCTCGTTATTTTCTCATTTTAGAATGATGTACAGTAATACGTAAGATTTACCCACATACACCTTTCATTAGCGTGAATCCAATAGATAAAACACGTCAGGTTTTATAAATATCCCATATGTTCCTGAAATTCCACATAATCGGCGGTAGGGGAATTTCACAATCCTAGAGAAATATTTTTTGCTCCGTTCTGCTAATGAATTTGACTTTCGAAGAATCCATGGTAGCGTTTAAGAGGACCGAGAAGCTCACGTAAACGCACGCACAGAGCAATACCTTTAAATCCCTCACAAACGCACGCTCGCACAGTCTCTCGGAGGTGCAACCGTACGGCTGCGAGCCGGGATCATCAGGGGCGTTAGAGGGTGGCTAGCTCTCGGGGTGTGGCTGGCCCTCTCAGGGAGGCTGGCCTCGACTGGGTTGGGGGTGTCTGTTGGAGTCTGTTAGGTTTAAGGCAGGGGGAAGAAGCGCCCAGCCGCTCCTGGGTTGGGCTGAAAGGGGGATCTAAGGGGATCCGAGAATTGCGGGTGTGTTGGCAAGACACAAGAGAGTGTGGGTGTCTGAAATATGTCAGGTTTTCTCTGAAGTATAGAGAGAGAGAGAGAGAGAGAGAGAGAGAGAGAGAGAGAGAGAGAGAGAGAGAGAGAGAGAGAGAGCATCATAATGTCATAAATCTTTACATTTGTTTTTAATGTGTGTTCTGGGAATTAGAGAGAAAAAGATACTTAAAATTGCAGAAATCTGCAAAGTAGTTACTAGATAGACAAGAGAGAGATTCGTAATATAAATTCGCAGAAATTTGCCGAGAATGTTTTAGGTAAGAGAAGCTGTACTGAATTGCTACTCTAGAGAAGTTCATGGAGAGAGGCTCCCGAGTCCATTACATAGTTGCAAATTTAGTTGACAGCCTTCGACATGGTTTTCGAATGTTGGAATCTTAACTCTCTCTCTCCGTACATACATATACATATACAAAAAAAAAAAAAAAATATATATATATATATATATATATATATATATATATATATATATATATATATATATATATATATATATATATATATATATATATATATATATATATATATATATATATTATTATATATATATATATCTTTACCAGGCTCGCCGCATCTAGTCCCAGAATGGATCCTACGATGGGGAAAAGACATAGGATAATTTCCTAAAATATCATTAGTGTTTCTTTTGACCAAAGGAGTGAACTATGTGTAGACTATAACAGTTAGTCAATCATGATGGGTCGAACCAAGGAAGCGAAGAAACTGTGGTATTAATCTCATCCCCAAATACTTGCTCAGAACTGGTGTGTGTGTGTGTGTGTGTGTGTCGCTGTTCCTTAGCCTTCTTGAACTAGCTAATGCCTTAAATGGTCTGAGGACTAGCTGAAACAATATATACATACACAAGTTAAAAGGTAAACCCGGTTTACTATCCCGAGGAATCTATCAAAACAGCGCCGTCTTGAGTAATGAGATTGAAAATGTTTAATTTCAAGTAATGGAACTTGAACAGTAGTGCTAAGTACCCAAGGAATCGTATCGAACCAGGAGACACAACCTGAGAAATGCAATACCATGGAATATCGTACCTTTCCATATGCCAATGGAGTGGTAACATAACATGGTACGTTATGCATACGCATTATACCACTGGGAACCACCGTTGCAAATGGAAGTGAAATTGTGGTATTGGAGTAGTGTCAGGCCATAAGATACCACCTGAGGATTATCATATCATGGGCGTCAGAACAGCATTACAAAGCATTCGAGGAAACCAGGCGATGAGGGTACCTCCGAAGAAGTCATCTTGGAATGTCATTGTGCCATCCACCCCACTTACTCGTTCTTTTTCTTTTAAAGATGGCCGCCTCCATCTCTTATTAGTTTACTTCAGACGACATAAAAGAAGAGATCTAAGAGAGTTAATACTTTTTGTTAACAAGAAACTATAATACCAGAAAAACTCGAAAAGTGTTGTTTTTTCAGTTCACGAAGTGTCAGGACATTTGTCAACAAGGCATCACAAAATAACTGGCAAAGACATGCTGAGATTTCCTCATTTCTCTCTTTGTCTCTCACCAGGCATGCGTAATAAAAGGATATTTGTAATAATTGTTTGCGATGTTATGTTTCTGATGAGTGTTTCAGCATTATTCGTGACATTCTCTATAAACATCTCGCTCGAGCAGAAAAAAATAAACTTATTGTCGTAGTATTCTTGCCGACCCATATCCTCGAAATATTCACAAGTTTAAGTGATTGTAATTATTAACTGGAGAGCAAGAAGTTCTTAGATATTTAAGAGATACCTTACTCCTTTGCCAAAAGCAAGCATTAAAGAAGTTATTTCTTCCAATCCTTTTTTTGTGGTTTTAATACCTCTTGCCTTAACGTAAACCACCCCTTCCTACTACTTCAGTTTCTTGTTTAGCTCCTCCAATTGTTTCTTGGTATCGCTTGATCAAAACCGCGATTCTTTAAGGACTATATGTTCATGGATTACTGCTGTTAACATGGTTCTCGCTTTCTTCACATCTTCACTATGCTTGTCCATAAGAAGCCTTAGATCTAAATGAAGAACCAGAGGAGAAATTCTGCCTCCTGACTTCTCGCTTTCCACACATTCTGAATACGCTTGTCACTACATATCCTAAGGTCCAAATGAAGTTTCTAACACAAAAAGTGACAATGAGATTTTAATTATATTTATATATATATATATATATATATATATATATATATATATATATATATATATATATATATATATATATAAATATATCATATATAATTGCATGTATATATTCATGATACCATTCGGGGTCTGACCAGTATTGTTGGGTCTGGTGAGTAGACGTATGGAGAGAAAAAAAAAAAAGTCGCCGTCGGCACATCAGCCCCCTAAACATCCATGGGTAAGATGCAGGGTAGCAACCTTGCCCCAAAAGTAGAAAGTAATTAGTGACATCCGGAAGGAATAACCTTCTTGCCCCACCTATCCATCTACAGTATATTACAATCGCTCGCATTATGTCTGAATAGAATAGAATAGAATATAGAATTTAGGCCAAAGGCCGTGCTAGGACTTAAGAGGTCATTCACCGCCGAAAGGGAAACTGACAGTAAGAAGGTCTGAAAGGTGTGATAGGAGGAAAACCTTGCATTTGCACTACGAAACAATTGTTTGGGAGGGTGGAAAGTCAGATGGAAGTAAGAGAATATGAGCGGAGGTACAGTAAACGGAATGAAAGAGGTAGCAGCTAGGGGCCAAAGGGGCGCTGAAAAGACCCTTAAGTAATGCCTACAGTGCACCACATGAGCTGCAATGACGTCACTAACTCCCTACGGGGGCATTATGTCTGAATGTAAACATAAACCTTATAATTTTGCCCTGTGGGGCAGCCTTCATTTCTCCACATACAGATTAATCTTATCTTTGGCATGATCAAAGATTTCACCATGGAGGTCGTGTAGCCCATGTATTCTCTCTCTCTCTCTCTCTCTCTCTCTCTCTCTCTCTCTCTCTCTCTCTATTGAAGCGGTATGATTTAAATGGGACTTGTCTGGGAAATACTGGTGAGCGATTATAAAAATAGTTTTTATTTCATTATTTACAAAAGTTCAAAATATAGAATATGAATTGCTTTTACTTTCGAAATGGTCTACAACAGGATTCAAATTTTTTTCTCATAACGTTCAATCGATAGGAAGAAAAATGCACGACATACCGGAACATTATGCAGATCATGAAAGTATCATCAACGTCGGGTGGCGCGCCATAGAGAAAGCCTTATTTCAGAGACAATGAGCAAGAACAATCTTTCTGCACCTGACCTCGATGAATGTTCCAAGAATATGCAGCTCAGTCATAACACATGTTGTATAATCATGTATTTTTAGAGCACTGATTCCCGATCCTCATCTTTCTCTTTCATCATCGGCTCCTTCCTCCCTCGTACTCATTTCCTCCTCCTCTTCCTCCTCCTTGCGATTCGATACTTATTATTTCTCATATGACGAGGAATGGCTGTTTTTTCAGTTAAGTAATAAAAAAAGAGTAAATGCTGTTTGATCTGGTGAACTTTCATAGCTGACCAGATGCCGAGAGTTCCGTTGGTGATGCTTTCTTAATTGTATCCGCATTTGTTAAGAGATCATTTACGATATGAGGGGGCTGACACCTCCATGGCTTTAACGATGAAAATACGGTTAGGTGAAAAAGAGCTGTCTGTATCATAAAAAGAGATTCAACAATTCTTACAAGGAGGAGGAGATAGGACTTTTGGAGAGAATTCCAAGTTGCAAGACCACCCAAGAATAATCTCTTCTTTATACGTTACATTTTTCTTTTTATTTCACTCTCTCCTTTTTTCTTGAGTCTTCGCCTACGTGTAATTCATCATTCTTCTATCCATTTGTCATTTTTATTCCTGGTCCTCCAAGTCTGACACGTCTCTCACCTTAAAAAACAAGACGTCAATTGGTCAAAGAAAATAGTGAGTTTGCCCCACATTTTCTTTTCTACCCAGCCAGGTCACAGGCTTTATTCTGTTCCATCCGTTCTTAGAGATGCCCTTTCTATAATATTAACCTTCAGTATATTTACTTATTTTCCCAAGGTCATTCTCCCAAAACTTGTCCGGAACCTATTCACTCTCTCTCTTCTTTGTTTACTTCTTCTTGCTGTTGCCTTGTACAGTATTTTAAAATCATATATGAATAGCAGTCTACGTGGCAAACGGCGATAGGAGAAGATTGCTATAAAGAAAAATTAGACCATATTCCAATGATCACCCCTTCGACGATCCGTTAAGTATTTCCATTTAATACCAGCAATGATAATTTTCTTCTTCAAGCTCTGTCGCTCCTGCTTGTATAGATCAAGAGAAAAATTTCTGAGGCATCATATTTCGGATTGCACAACAATAATTATTACAATAATGATAAAGGCAAACCTTCCTTTCGGGGATTTAAACCACTGACTTGTGATCAGCTCGGCCAGCAATACATCCACCGTCACAGAAGGCTTAGCAAAGGGCCATTGCACATATTTTGGAATCTCAGTGGGCCTAATGTACCAATATCTCTGGTTTTACAAACTCCGCGCCCCACAACCAATGTTAGGCTGTCTTTATCGCTTATTTCTAGAAGACAATGCCTATATATGACGTAATAATATTGTCAGTAAAAGCCCATCTTCTCTACAAGAAAAAACTGAAGAAAAGCAATAATGCTAAGTAGTGGTTTGCAAAAATTGGGGTATTCACATTTGCAGGTCGAAAACTTCCAACTGCAATTGTTCAATTCAAAGTTGGATGTTGTTTTGGATTATTATAAGCTATAGCCGCCAAAACATCAGTTGGTAATACAAAATATAAAGCCACAATTAACTTGCTCGTAGAAGCATATACTATATGCAACGGCGAACTTTTTTAACAACCACTCTCTGATGTTGTGTGTGTCGGAAAATGTTCTTATTCGCTCTTTGAAATACTTTTGTTTCGATATATGTCTCTGTTTAGCAGTTATAAATGGTTAGGATCTTGCTGAAACCAAATACCATAATGCAAACAATAAAATTGTATTTGACAAAATAGTTTTCACTCTTCTTTCACCACGAAACCCATTGTACCGTTTCCTCTTCTCTAGTGTGGGTGTATATGTATATGTATATATATATATATATATATATATATATATATATATATATATATATATATATATATATATATATAAGTGAGTGTGTGAGTATGTGTGTGTGCACACGAGCATATCCTGACTTCACACCGGCTACAGACCTTCAGGAATCAAAGGAAGTCCAAGGCAATATAAATATAAATATAAATATATATATATATATATATATATATATATATATATATATATATATATATATATATATATATATATATATATATATATATATATATATATATAATATATATAATGTATATAAAGCCGTTTCAATTGTTTCTGAAATAGTAGCGAAAACACCAGGCGCCACAGAGAACTCCAACTGACCAAGGGACACGCTGCCCAAATGCAAATAGTTTGGGGGGATACACAGTAAAAGGCGAGAGGAGAGCAAGAACTGGGCCACGGGCCTGGAGTCTAGGGAGTGCTTACCAGGAGGGTTAATTAGTTAATCTTTTTTTCCTATTATCGGATTATCTACTTTTGTTCCTAATTAATATTGAACTTCTTTGAAGGATGAATGGTCGCAGTGGCACACATTATCCTTAATCTTTATAGATTCCGACTTTTACAAATTACCATTACATTTCAACGGTGCTTAGTACTTTGCTTAAGCATGAAAAGACGACATAATTTAGCAAAACCAATCCGGTGCGATATAGGAATTTTCTTTGCGAATAAAAATATTTTATCACTACCCTTCCGTGTTTTCAGGTTATATTTTTATGCTGCGATTTATGACCAGATCGAAGAGAACAGGGTCCGTGAGCATTAAGATTTCTATTATACACACTTTGGGTATATGTGTGTGTATATATATATACAGTATATATGTGTATATATATATATATATATATATATATATATATATATATATATATATATATATATATATATATATATATATATATATATATATATATATATATCTTCTTCTTCTTTTAACGTGCAGTTTTTTTCCCAATTTTGTATGGGGGTAAACCGATGCCTTCTTTTGAAGGACTTTTGATTTGGCTTTGGGGTAGACCAGTAGTCTCGATTGGCTGCCCTGCCTGACATCGCTTAGACCCCGGTAGCGTATGTTTCATGTATCATACCGACCCAACGCCCTTTCTTCCCAGCAGCGAGAAGTTGTTGCGCGGGTAGGGCGAGAGTTCGAGACGTGTGAGATGTTTGTTATGTTTTTAGAAGGTGTTGTAGTGGCTTTGTTTTGTGTGTGTATTTAGTCTGTAACACCCATTTGCTTTTTAAGCAAACCTATCCGTTGATTACATATATAATCCCGGATGTCTACACGGATAGCAAAGTGTCTGCCTCTCTGATCAGTCGGCTCGCGGATTTGAACCGCGCCACAGACCTCTACGAAGTCCGAAGCTGCTGCTGTAACCGACTGAGCCATCGAGGCATAATCCATATATATATATATATATATATATATATATATATATATATATATATATATATATATATATATATATATTTGTGTATATACAATTTACCTTCGTACTCGAATATTTCCATCTTTTCTTTTTATTCATTTGCTTTTTATTTACCGATATTGTCAGAATCTGGCAAAGTTTTGTACATCCAAGTGTTTAATTAGTTGCTGGTTTATCTATTGTCTTACAGTGAGAAGTTACTGCAGTGTCAAGTTCACCGTCCTCAAGTGAGGTCGCGATCAATCTACAATGGTAGCAAAGATGGCTTAGATTGAGCTGGCCTTTTGCCAGGCGCTAAAGGGAGGTCTGATGTGAACATCTGGACTCTGTCTAACCAACACAGACAGAGGAGTGCAGTGGTGTTTATTGGTATCTGCGGCTAGATAGTACTTCTCAGTAGGTTAATTCTCGTTACCTGGATCCTGGCCTTATCGTCGAACGTCTCTGCCTCCTTGTGGATGGTAAAACGTAATGCGATGTCCGGAAGTTTTGGATGGTTTCTGTAGTTTTATAGACACCACTTCTTAAATCGTCAATCTTCGGTTGGCGTTTCCCTGTTTGCTTGTATTAGTCCGTATACTGTGGCTCTTCTTACAGACCTTACAGACCTTACAATTCGTTCGGGTTGCCCCAGGTCCCTCAGTGTGAGGCGCCTTTGATGTCTACCAGAGAGTTGCTAACGCATCTTCCGGTATATTTTGCATCTTCCAGTCTTGGATGGTCTGGGATGCATCTTAGATATTTGTCGAGCTTATTCTTAAACACATCTACGCTCACTCCTGTTATGTTCCTCAGATGAGCTGGTAGCGCATTGAATAGACGCTGCATTATCGATGCTGGTGCGTGGTGGATTAATGTCCTGTGTGCTTTCCTTAATTTTCCTGGTATAGTTTTTGGCACTATTAATCTACCTCTGCTTGCTCTTTTGATAATTTTAGTTCCATGATATTTTCGGTAATTCCTTCTATCTGTTTCCATGCTTGAAATACCATGTATCGTTCTCTTCTCCTTTCAAGACTATATAAATTTAAGAATTGTAGTCTTTCCCAGTAGTCAAGGTCCTTAACTTCTTCTATTCTAGCTGTAAATGACCTTTGTACACTCTCTATTTGTGCAATATCCTTTTGGTAGTGTGGGTACCATATTATATTGCAATATTCAAGTGGACTACGAACGTACGTTTTATAAAGCATAATCATGTGTTCAGCTTTTCTTGTTTTGAAGTGCCGGAACAACATTCCCATTTTTGCTTTGCATTTTGCCAATAGAATTGCTATTTGATCATTGCATAACATATTCCTATTCAACATCACACCAAGGTCTTTAACTGCTTCCTTGTTTGTGATTGTCTCATTATTAGGTCCTTTATATGCATATAGCATTCCTACTTTATCACCATAGTTCATTGATTCAAATTTATCAGAGTTAAATACCATCCTATTTATCTCTGCCCATTTATATATTTTATTTAGGTCTCTTTGTAGCGAGTTCCTATCTTCATCACAAGCAATTTCTCTACTTATTCTTGTGTCATCTGCGAAACTTCTTACTACTGAGTCCTTAACATTACTGTCTATGTCTGCAATCATAATCACAAACAGCAATGCAGCTAACACCGTACCCTGTGGTACACCGGATATTACCGTAGCTTCATCCGATTTCTCATCGTTTGCAATCACTATCTGTTTTCTGTTTTGCAAAAATTCTTTTATCCATCTTCCTACTTTGTCAACAATGTTATGTTTTCTAATTTTTTCGCTAATATATTATGATCTACCTTGTCAAAAGCTTTTGCAAAGTCTAGGTAAACCACATCTGTATCTTTTTCATTTATCATATTTTTATATATGCTTTCATGGTGGACTAACAGTTGGGTTTGTGTACTTTTTCCGGGTACAAAACCATGTTGTCCTATATTGAACAATCTATTTTTCATTAAATGTTTCATTATATTTTTTTTTATTACCCTTTCATATACTTTCATAATATGAGATGTCAGACTCACAGGCCTATAATTACTTGCCTCTAGTCTTGAACCACTTTTGAAAGTAGGAGTAATATATGCTAATTTATGCTCATCATAAATCTTGCCTGTATCTATACTTTGTCTTAATAATATTGCTAGCGGCTTTGCGATTGAATGAACCACTTTCTTTAACAATATGACAGGTACTCCATCTGGTCCTGCTGCTGATCCATTTTTAATTTCATTAATAGCCTGCACAATATCGGCTTCTGTAATATCTATATCTGATAAGTATTCAGTATTTTCATCTCTTATTTCTGTATCATTATCTTCATTTTCAATTCTAGGTGTAAATTCACTCTTATATCTTTCTGCTAATATGTTACATATTTCCTTTTTTCATTCGTTAATCGCCCTTCAATTCTTAGAGGGCCTATTTCTACTCTTATTTTATTCATCTTTTTGCATATGAATAAAAATTTTAGGGTTTTGCTTGATATTTTGTAGAGTAATTTCTTCTAGGTTCCCTTTTTCATTTTCTTTTGATTGTATAATCTTTTGTTCTGCATTTTCTATCTTACTTTTAGTTCCATCACTTTCCATGCATTCTTTTCTTTTGCAAGAGCTTTTTCCACTTTCTAATTTTCTGGAACAAGATCCTTCTGTCTCTTGGAATTCGTGACTGATGATTACTTTTTTCTTCGGTATATATTTTTCCACTATTTCCTCTAATATTTTATATAATATATCGGTATTTACCTGTATATCATCACTTACAAATATATTTTCCCATTCTTTGTTTAATTCTTCATTTATTTTTGACCAATTTATATTCTTACTATAGAAATTGTATTTTCCATATCCTTCCCATTTTTTCGTTTCTTGCTTTTCTCTGTTTTCATATGTTCTGGAACGGACTGTTAGTTCTATGACATTATGGTCCGAAATACTCGTGTTATATACTATTATTTCTTTAACATAGTTCACCTCGTTCACAAATACTAGATCTAAAATATTATCCTTTCTTGTTGGTAGGTGATTTATTTGCTGAATGTTATGTTCTAGTAGCATATCTAATAGCTTTTCAAATTGCCTCTTATCTTCTGCACTACTATTGCTCTCTTTTTTATGTATAAATACAACCACAGTCTCCTATTCGTTCTTTCCATTCTACAAAAGGAAAGTTAAAGTCTCCGGTTAGGAGTATAGTCCAATCCTTGTGATTTCTACATATTTCATCCAATTTTTCAATTATTATGTCAAACTCTTTAGTATTAGGGGTCTATATATTACAATGTTCACTAATTTTTCATATTCAAATTCTACCGCTATTAATTCACATTCTGTGTTACTATATTTCTCACAGGTTTTTCCTTGATTGGCATCTCTCCCATATATCGCGGTTCCCTCCTTGATTTCTATTTTTTTATCTGATCTATAAGTTTGGAAACCCTTTATCTGGTCATCATTACCAGTCTCATGGGAATACCAGGTTTCACTTATATTCAATATTTCTATTTTTTTCATTTTGGGTTAGTTCTTCTAAGAACTCTATCTTTCTTTTGAGTTACTCGAAACTAAACCCTGCGCGTTCATCACTATGATGGTTTGCGTATTATCTCCATAATCTAATATGGGTAATAATAAGGATTTTCCCATGTCTCTTTCCTGTTCTGATATGTTGATCTTTTTTTTCATTTCCAGAAATTCGTACATTAAAAATCCAACTTTTCCATTATACTTGTTCTTCCAGCTTCATATTTATTCACTTTGTGCATAAACCTGCACTTATCTCCATATCTGCACCATCCCTTAGCATCATAGATACATTGCTTGTTCCTTGTGCTATATCTAGGTGCTGATGGCTCATATCGTGGTGCTGACATTTCATAATGTGTTGTTGGCTTGTTTTTGCCTTCATCATGATCTTTGTTCTTTTCTTTATTTGTTTCATTTTTACCTTGATTTTTTATATGTATTTGATTTTGATTTTGGTTTTTCATGGCTACAGGATGCATGTACCTACATTTCTTATTAAACCTACATCCATTTCCTTCTTTCCATTTTCTACATATTTTTGGATGTAGATCGCTGCATTCCTCTTCATAGCCATCTAGATATGCACATTTGCCATATATCTCATAATTGTGACATATCTTGGGATGTTTGTAATAACACCTTTCACCAAACCTGCAATTCCCTCTTTTCAAAAGGGTGCATACTGTGTCTTTCTTTTCTTTTCTTTTTTCTTGTTCTTTCCCATCAGTATGGAGATCCGGGTACAACCTCTTTGGGATTTTATTTTGATTTATCATGTCATAATTTATTTCTTCATAAGTATGTTGCTGTATTGCCTCATATGTAGAATCTATGAGTTTCTCTGCATCCATACTATTATCCTGTTCTTTGTTTTCATTAATCTTTTCCCTCTCTTCAGTCTTATTTTTTCTTCTTTTCTATTTTCCTCTTCTTCCTCTTCTTCATCCTCTTCATCTTCTTCATCCTCCACAATCTGTACATTAAGTCTTGATTTAATGACCTTGTCTATCCATACTAGACATGTTGAGCAAAATATTTTTGTGTCCTTATTTCTATTTTGCTCAACCGTAGCTTTATGTTCCTCAGAGAGAGAGAGAGAGAGAGAGAGAGAGAGAGAGAGAGAGAGAGAGAGAGAGAGAGAGAGAGAGAGAGAGAGAGAGAGAGTGGTCGTGGTGGTTTGCAAGAGGTATTTTCCACTATTTTATAATCCTCATCGGCCTTATCGTTTATATGCCATGCATTCGTGTGCCAAGAGAGAGTGTAAAAAGGTCCTAATTTGTTTCGTTGCCTCCCTGTGCAGTACTTTCAAGAACAGGAAAACGTGGAGATGATAGAGTACAGAAAGGCGGAAAGAGAACGATGAGCGGTCTGCAGAAAGAAAAGAGGAAAACAGTAAATGAGAGAAAAGCATCCAAAAGTAGAGTTCAAGAAAAAACTAATTAAAAAAAAACTACAACCACGCTTTTATTTCAAAATGCACCAAAAAGTATAAAATAACACTTTGTGACCCACAATATTAATGGTTACTTACGCCTAAACATAAAAGCGTTGGGCATGTACTCACCTAACTTCCATACAATTCTATACAGACATATTTAAACTGAGAAGTTCCGAATGCAAGATTTCACAGTACTGATATGTGGGATTAAATCTCGCCATGCACCTAGTGATGATGTCAGTTGGTTAAGACCTGAAGAGGTCTGTGGAAGCAATGAAAGCGGTAAAGTGATTGTTATCACAGACTTGCATGTAATTTTGTTGCATACTTGGTAAGCTTCCTCAAGAACCACTACGAGTAGGTTATACACGTCATTGTTAGAAACTGCTAGACAATTCGCATTACTGACGTGAAATTTTACATCCATAAAGCTCTTTCTTTACCTATGTCTGTATATACACATTCCATGAATAAAGTACGTTTTCAGTACAACAGTGCAATACATGTCTGTATAGAATTGTATGCAAGTTAGGGTAAGCAGCCCACGATTTTACGTTTAGTCATAAGTAAACACAAACGTTGTGCATACCAGAGTTTTTTGAGGTAAGCAAGGAAAAGAATGCAAGACTGCGCAAATAGGGGTTAGTAACCATTAATGTTGTGGATCACAGAAAGCTTTATTTGATACTTTTTGGTGCAATTTGAAATAAAAGCGTGATTTTAACATTTTTTAATTAGTTTTATTTGTCACATTTTAGTGCTTGACAGTTGAATAAGTACTGCTTGCATCACCGAGAGACTGAAACGATTGCAAAGCCCAATCCTCGCTTGTTTGCACGGTCGTTACGAAAGTGTACGAATCTAGGGTCCCGACACTGCACGTTTCACACCTATGCAACCATAATCCCTTGGCTAGGTGTTTCTACATACTCGTGCTAGACAACGATAGCAGCAGTATTTAATTTTTTGGTAATATTGCATTATCACCTACTTTGAACATGTACACCAAATCTGGGTGAAATCGGTTCGGTAGATGTGAGTAAAAAATCGGTTGCAAGTTTTGACCCAAACAGACAGACAGGCAGACAAAGGAGTCAAGTTACATAAAAGCGAGTAATAAAGAGCAGAAAAAGAGATGAAAGTAAAGATAAATTAAGAGTAAGTGTAAAGGAAAACACAGTGTAAGGGGAGTTCTTGAGACTGAATGTTTTTGGCCCTCAAGCTGCTGCGGCTCGACTGTCAGCGGAATAATTATTATGGCTGGGCGTCTGGCTCTGAATTACTTCTTTCCCCAATTTTCAAGAATATCAACGAATGAATTACGTTAAGGGTAGGACAGAACACAGAAGGCAAAGATTATTGTAGTATTTAGTTTCAGTGAAAAAGACCTTCTTTCAAATAGGTTTTAACCGAGTCTTGTAGTGGTATTAGGAAATATCATTAAGAACCACTACGGTACATCTACTTTGTTTCAATTTCTCCGTCGCTCTCACGAAGGCCATTATTAATATCACATTTTACATAATGCACACCAAAATCCCTTTACTTCACTAACAACTATCCACAGAATAGAATGTCTTCGCGTGAAGTTGAGTAATAAGCCAGAGTAACGTGGTGACAGAGGTAAAATTTAGAGCAAATAAAGTTTAACATTACATGATGAATGCACTCAACGAAAGGCACTAACAGGCTTGTTCCAGTCTTCCCTCGTTCTCAAAATGGTGTGAGAGAGAGAGAGAGAGAGAGAGAGAGAGAGAGAGAGAGAGAGAGAGAGAGAGAGAGAGGGGAGTTTCTTGCAGTCTACCTTCAGCTATCTATTTACTGATCGATATTTGTTTCTGATAATATTTTTACTTCATCCGATTTTCATTCGTAATACTTGTACAAGGCGAGTTATACTTTTTCCTTTAAGGTGCAGTAATTCTTAATGACTGTTTCTTTTTAAAAAGGTAAAATTTAATGTCTCTTTTTTTTAAAAAGGTAGAAAAACTCTACAGCTAATTCTAGGTAAAGCACCCAGTTCTTCTATCCATTTTGCACATGACTGCATAGTTGTTTCAGTATTGATTTAATAAATAATTCATAAATGCCCTGGCGTCATTCCCCGAATATCTCGTTCTCAACAAGGCAGCATCAAGCCATGCTTTTATTTATTTATTTATTTATTTATTTATATATTACTAAAACTTGCCACATGATTAAGAGCGCAACAAGCCCACTTCTTATAGCTTTGTTTTTTCAACTCGCTGATCATTGATGTTTCCCCGGCTTATGAACGAACAGGTGATATAGGTGTGTTGCAAAATATTGGAAACAATAATCATTAGTTGCTTATTATGACTGATATTACTCAAAACAATATAGATGTTTTTGCTTTAAATAACGCTAATAGCAATGACTATCTTCCTTTAGACTTTGGCTATCTTCCTTTAGACTTATCACAAATCCTTATCATTAAATGTTACCGTAGCTGTCGATGCTCATTCCGCTGATATGGTTCTTTGTAAAAAATAATAAATAAATAAATGAATACATAAATAAATAAATAAATAAAAAAAAATAAATAAATAAAGGATTAAGACCCGGCTTAAAATGTACAACCTTAATGCGCTTTGCTCTCACTTTTCAGGAAAAGTGATTTTGCTTTTCGTAATATAAGCTGTCTTTGCCACAGTTTAAGAGCACAAGAAATTAAAAGTAGTAACAAATTTTATCCATGCTATGACTGTCAGTGAAGATCATATCATAGTACTACAATCGTAGTCATCAGGGTCACGCCTGTTATTCTTAGGTGACGTTGCAATAAATCGAAAATCTCATTATAAAACCCTTCACCTGACAAGAATTCCGAAAGGGGCAGCAACCTCGCCTTACTTAACCTGTGGCTTTTGCGAGATAGAAAGAGAAAGAGAGACAGAGAACCCTAGTTGCAGCAGGCATGTAGTGCTAAGGCTTATAATTTCCCGTGACTTACAGTTCCCCGTGATTTATGGCCATGAGGGCGACGAGAGCCAAGGGACCAAAAACAGCATGACCGTCATTTTTTCTTAATCCCTGCTAGAGAGATCACCTCGGGTCCCCTGTGCCTGCTAATTGAGAGGGATTGGCCAATGTGGTGTTTGCGCGTTCGATGAAGAGCAGGAGGAGGAGAGAGAGCGCTCCTCAATGTTTGTCCAGCTTTGTTGGACTTGATGCGCATGGGTACACTCAGGGAAGAGAAGGGTTTTCCCTTACCCCTGTTAATGAATCACTGCATGCCGCCCAGTGATGTTCTAAAATAATTAAAGGACGGTATGTCGCAGATTTAAGTGATACTTTATATACATATACAAACATACATTTATATATATGTTTTGCATATATATATACTATATATATATATATATATATATATATATATATATATATATATATATATATATATATATACATATAAACTTCCCCTCATATATAGTCTTCCATATATAAGGTGCTAGCTTCCAATCCCCAGCCAGAGTTTAGGAATGATGTTGCTATCCCTAACACTTCTCCTTGCCAGATAGACTAACGAAACGCGTCCATGTTACTCCATCTTCGTATGGGATTCAAGCTCAGGCCCTATCACTCGTAAAGCAAGATGTTACATTATATATATATATATATATATATATATATATATATATATATATATATATATATATATATATATATATATATCATAGTTTATAATCACACTGCATTTGTGTATTTCAAGTACCCTGTTGATGAAATAGGTACTGTTAAATGAACCCCTTAAAAATGGCTACTCCTCAAGAAAGGCACGTGTGTCATGGTTTATTGAAACAAAATCAGATAAGCAAACTCACCAAAACTACAGAACTAAGTATGGAAGAGATCCACCGTCACGTCTGTCAATTCGTGCATGGCACAAGAAATCTATGGAGACAGGTACAGTGTTAGATAAAGGGAGGAGTGGACGACCAAGAACATCTGAGGGAAACATTGATCGTGTAAGGCAAGCCTTTGATCGTTCTCCTACAGAGTCCAGCCGTACTGCTGCCAGACACTTACAGCTACCACGTTCAACAGTGCACAAAGTCCTACACAAGAACTTGCGACTGTACACTTACAAACTGTAACTCGTACATGCACTCGAGCCAAATGATAAACCAAGACAAAAAGAGTTAGCAGTTAAAATGCTGGAACGAATTTCTGAGGATGAAACATTCCTCAACCGAGTTTGTTTTAGTGATCAGGGAACCTTTCAGGTTTCATGGAAATTGAATGCACGTAATGTGAGGATCTGGGGATCAGAACATCCCCATGTGACTAAGGAACTTCACCGAGATAGTCCAAAGGTGAATGTGTGGTGTGGGATCATGTGCAATCGAATCATTTGTCCATTTTTCTTCGAGACATCAATTACTGCAACGTTTACCTTGAGCTTTTGACTGAATATGTGGCACCACAACTAGATGACCTTCGACAAATCATCATTTCCCAGCAAGATGGTGCACCACCACATTGGGGACTACATGGTTGCGGGTTCCTAAATCAAACATTTCCAGACCGGTGGATTGGAAGGGATGTCCCAATTCCCTGGCCACCACATTCACCAGATATCACTCCCCAGGACTTTTTTCTATGGGGTTATGTTAAAGATATCGTATATCGAACAAAGATACAGGACATCACTGATCTCAAGCAAAAGATCACTGATGCCATTGCCATCACTGATAAGGTTATGCTACAGCGAACATGGCAAGAAAGCGAGTACCACCTTGATGTGTTTTGTGCAACTAATGGTGACCATATAGAGGTATATTAAATGATGCAAAAAATTTTAATATCTACTCCTCATTTTGTAATAAATTCCACATATTTGTCTGTTCATTTGCTTCTGTAATATATTTTTCAAATTGTAAAGAGACTTCATGGACACCCTGTATGTATGTATATATATATATATATATATATATATATATATATATATATATATATATATATATATATATATATATATATATATGCATAATATATATAATGTATATATACATGTACATACATACATACATACATACATACATATATACATAAATACATTATGGCGCACATAACACATATAATATACTGTTATCTTCATAAAAAGCGCAAATAAAAACTTAAAATAATGGAGTTGCTGGCATGAATGCATGAGGAGGTGTGTTACACCACCTGCTTCTCATACATTTTCTTTGAATAGTCATGCGACTAAGAAACAATTTATTTATGCCTCAGCTCACTGTCACTCTTTCCTCCATATTGCATAAACACCATCCTAAAATCATGATGATGTGCAGTGTTATAATTCGCACGATTCTTCTTACGTGTTGAGTAACATGAATACATATATATAATATATATATATACACACATGTACATATCTATGTATGTATATAGACACACATATATATATATATATATATTATATATATATAATACATAACTATATGTGCACACGTGTTTGCGACGTATACATGAAAGATCTGCGCGTACGGATGCATACAAGTATATTTACGTCAATATACAAATATAACCTGAAAACTGAAAATTTAATCAACGTAACGCCAAGGGTGATGTAACTTTACGCAGCGTTACTGAGGTAGTTAATAATATACCGGTATATCTTACTTCACCTCAGAGGAAAGGAGGATAATCATACAAGCAAGTTTGTGTGCATAGCCATGTCAGTTCGCTTACAAATTACATTCTCCTTCAAACTTTATTTACTGGATAAACACGGTATGCAACTGCTTGAGAGAGAGAGAGAGAGAGAGAGAGAGAGAGAGAGAGAGAGAGAGAGAGAGAGAGAGAGAGAGAGTTACTGCTTTTTCCTTTAGAGAGAGACTAAAATTTAAATATTTTAGATAGACAGAGATAAGGATCATACTTATGACTGCAAGTGGTGCATAGAAGATTAGGTACAGATTTTGGGAGACATACAATTTTACCCATTTTTGTGTTCTCCCTTACCTTTTTGATTTATTTATTCCTGTACTCTGGCGATATCACAACAAAGTTAATCGATGGCGGAGAAGAGTTATTTGCAATAAATTGTGAATAAACAGAGAAGGAAAACCAGCAAAAGAAATTTTCGCAAACCAATTATTCATTTCCCCGATACTTTGGAAATACTTGCATGCCTTAATCCATAAATCCGCCTACAAGTTGGAAATTGCTTGATCTCATTCAGCAATGACTCGTATCTTTTTAAAGAAAACCCGGTCTCTTGAAAACCTCAACGTACCCTTTTATTTACACATTCTTTCAGCGAACCCCGTCAAGAGTTAATTACCTTTCTAATTCTGGCACTCGGAGAAAAAGAAAAATCACTTTCAAAGTCGACAAGACATACGAGTGCATCCTATGGCCATAGGAAATCCTTAGGCAAGGGGCAATCTCATCTCATCTCCCTCCTATACCTGCAAGGGAAAGCAGGGTTTACAACTTCCAGGATCTTTTTTCCGGCTACTATCAATCAGATCCTCCCATGAAGGCAGTCTAGTCTCCCTAATCTATTCATCTTTAATACTAGGAAAATTCCTTTAAGGAACTGTAAACGATCTCTGTATGCCATTCAACACCTTCGTTTCCAGTCAGACAGCTTAAGTGCACTAATATACAACAGATATTAGATACCTGGTTTCTACAGTTTACTAAATATACATATTCTACAAATATAAAACGTAGGGTTTTCTCTAAAATATTTCTTTCTCAAGTTCTGACATTTACAAAAGAATAAGGGGGTGGGGTAATTTTCAAAGTGGCATTACTTAAGTGACAGATAGAGCCAGGTTAGTAATCACCTTATTTCGTATGCAGTATGGCTGTCGCGTTCGTGGATGGTTTCTATAGTAAGGAAAATGCCTTTCATTTCTGACGCAATGTTAGTTTTCCTTCAAAGAGATAGCGATAGAGATGAAGACAACCAAGTACTTGCTTATTGTCATGTTTTTTGGGTTTTCGCCTGGAGAGAGAGACAAAGTTTGGGTTCTCCATGAAATGTCATGTAGACTTGCAATAAGCTGAGGAAAAGGCATGACAAAACCTCTGGAAACTCTTGTACATAAGGGGGCCAAGTCACCAAACACAAGACGACCAAAGGGTTGTATTAACAAACGAGATAACTTATCAAGGAGAGAGAGAGAGAGAGAGAGAGAGAGAGAGAGAGAGAGAGAGAGAGAGAGAGAGAGACGGACCCATACGTAAACATACACACATGTATAATATCAAAAGTATATACGCAAAAACTGGTTTCTTTTCCTAGCATGAGAGGGGAAGATGTGGTTATCCAGTTCTAACTGCTGAGTTTCATTGTTGGTAAATGATTGGTTACCACGCGTGCTCCGTACATTCAAAGTAACCCACGATTCTTGTATTTCAGCACATTCCTTTCCCTGAATTACGTGCCGCAAGGTTAAATTCCTCCGGTATCGTTTATATTTACTGAAGCAGGATTTTCTTTCGCACCGCGGAAGCGAAAACGCCTCAGTTCCAGTTACTTTACATTCGTTGTTATTTTTTCATGAATGTTTAAATGTTTCTATAGTATTCATGCAAAATCAATGCAGGTGGTTCTTGACTAATGTGAATTTAACTGCTCAAGATTATTTGGTTTCAAATAATTTTTCCAGGGTTTTGTTTTCCAACACGGACACATCCACTTGTGTAACAAAGGACCCAGTCTTCTCTGGTTAAACAATTCAGTGTAATTGCTTTAAAAACTTGTTATTTGAACCTGGGAATTATCAATTGCAGTTCATTTCCCGTTGTAAATGCGGGCGTTGCCAAACCACTGGATTTCATTTATGGCTATTATAGTAAATCGGAGTCACCAATCACTGCTCTTAGTTGTGGGAATCAAGAACCATTTTATTATATTTCCAGCCAATAAAACCAAATTATCAGCCACTGGATTCTATTCCCAACTATTACAGTAAATGAGAGTTCTCAACTATAAACAAGTAACAAAATGCGCCGAAGTTTCTTCGGCGCAATTGAGTTTTCTGTACAGCGTATAATGCTGTCTGAGACTCTCAGTCACGGCCCATGAAACTCTCAGCCGCGGCCCAAGAAACTTTCAGCCACGGCCCGGTGGTGGCATGTGTTGTTGGCACCTATAACGGTGCCAGATGCACGATCACGGATAACTTTAACCTTATATAAAATAAACACTACTGAGGCTAGAGGGCTGCAATTTGGTATGTTTCATGATTGGAGGGTGGATGATCAGCATACCAATTTGCAGCCCTACAGCCTCAGTAGTTTTTAAGATCTGAGGGCGGGCAGAAAAAGTACGGACGGACAGACAAATAGTCATCTCAATAGTTTTCTTATACAAAAACTAAAAACGTTATTAAACTTGGCTCACCAAACTCGGGACTTCTTTACTAGCCAACTACTGCGTTTAAATTTCAGTCGTCGAGAAAAGCAAGCGGACCTGATTCCGTCGCTAATTTTTCTTTTATTTGAAAGAGGGGAAGCAACTGACCATCCCTACACAAACAAACGAAATTCAAGCGGCCTTTAGTCAAGAAAACTTTGTGGCTTGACGGAATATAAATGTCTTCCTAACAGAAGTTTTATACTAAGTTTTCTTCTGTATTCCTTGTTCTCTGTGGTCTTGGTGACTTACTCAACAAAGCTTTTGCAGCTTCAAGAGATCTTGGGTCCGGTAATGTCACGGACACTTCAAGATAGCTCTTGGCGTTACATAGGTTTAACTAAAATAAGAGGAATGTGGCATTAAATTGGAGTCAGATCTCGTGGAATACGTAACTTTCTAAGTGAAACCCTACGGAGGTTGTATACTTGAATGTAACCTATTTATTCAAACCTATTGTAACTGTTGATTTTATCAACCTTATTTATATTAACGTTAGGAAAGTTCCAAGACATCTGATGATCTTGAAACTTTTGCAGCAAAGTCAAAAGCTTGAAAGCTTACCAAATGAAAAATAAACACAATAAAGGCACCGTTCGGGGTACATAGAAAGGGGGGGGGGCATATCTCAATGCTAAACAGTATGTTAGCCAAGAAATTTAAGTTACCGGAATGCAAAGATTAAGGGTTATTCCGAGTTCAAAAAGTAATAAATTCGGTCGGTCTGAATGTCAGTAGTAGGGTTGAAGAGTGCTTATAAAGACAATTCAATTTTTAAGAATTTTGTGAAAGGAAAGGAAAACGAATTGCTATTAAAATCATTGGAAGACTTAAACCACATAATTAAAGGTCTTATTTTGAATAATGTTCAGAGGCCCTTAAAATTTATGGTACTAGAATTGCCCGAGGTAAACAAAGGTAGGCATCTAAAAGAGCAGCAAAGTGTATTTTTATTAAGCCGAAGGGCAACCCTCACGCACTACTGGTGCAAAATTTGTGTGATGAGAGTTACGAACAATTTTTGTAGGCTTTAATGAAATAACCTTTTGATACCGATAAATATTCGACAACCTGTAGTCTGGAACTTTTCAATTAATTCTATGAAGGCAAGCCGCAGGTTTAACGAAAGCAGGGAGAAATCAGTCTAAACTCAAGCAGGCACATTAATGTAATCTACATTTATTATATGCTTGTCGACGGTGGCTCCTCGGGAAGACTCCGAACCTATATTGCTTTACCTAAGGGAACGAATGGGATCAAACTGCGGTTGATCTGCTGACTGAGAGAGAAGTAGCTGTCAAGAAATAAAAGAGAAAAAGCAAAAGATACGAGAACGGACTAGAGCTACTTGACAATTTTGTGACCATTCGTGGACGTCTATAGTCGCTGCGACGCCAGTTTATACAAATCAGATCAACAGTCAGCTGAAAACTCGCTTATGTTTTGAAATCGCCCCTACAGACAGCACTCTCATTCGATCTGCATTAACTGGAATTGCCCACACTCAGATATGAAGAAGTGATGGCACACAGATTGCAGCATGGTATGTATCATCCCGTGTTTCTTAGGCATACCATCAAGACCACCTCCCATAACACTCCCCCTCATTCGAAAGATATATTATAGGTATTCGTCAACTACGCTTCTCTTCTGGCGTCCTCTTATATTATTCGCGCTCGCTCTCTCTCTCTCTCTCTCTCTCTCTCTCTCTCTCTCTCTCTCGCTCTCTCGCGCGTGCGTGCGTGGAAACTAACTGCATATATAAATAATCTCTTTGGAAGCTTTTGGAATGATGTTATGTCGAATTTGTTTTACAAAGGACACTTTAATGTAAAGAGAGAAAGAGCGACCTAATGCGACATGGAATCTATTTCCCCTTTTTATGAACAGTGAGTGGCTGGATTACTCGGGACGGGAAGGGGGCATCTGTGGGCTTCCTGAGGTCCGACAAGGGAGTCGGGTTGGATAGGCAGCCGGGGTTCCCCACCCCTTTTCCATCTCTCGTTCAATAGTGGAAATCGGATCTAACTCAGAGACACGGCTGCTGCTTGCATTGTAAGACCCTTGCGTCTGTGGTTGTTGGCAAGCGGATATTGTTTCTTGACTGTTATAAGGAATTGGCATATTTCTCTCTCTCGACACATATCCAGTCTACTGGGGTACATATGATTGTTTATTATTATTATTATTATTATATATATATATATATATATATATATATATATATATATATATATATATAGTGTATATTTATGTATATATAAACGGGAAAACCTAATGCTTTTCATTTAAGCGACTGGGATGTGTTTTGCTGATTATGATTCGCAAGCTCAAACAAGGGAGTTAACGTAAAAGAAGAGGCGGAATGATAATTAACTCACTAATCTATATTTTTTTTTTCGTGAAGTTATGATAGTATTCAATGAAGAAGATAAGAGAAAGAGGGCTCCAATTTTCATTAGATGTTCCTGGAGACAAACTTCTTGTATTTAAACACAACAAAGATACACCATTCTGATGTTCCTAGACAACAGAATGGTACTGTCTTCAAGCTATCATTACTATTACTATTGTTTCTATGCTCCTCAAGGGGAGGAGGGAAGAAGCCGATTTTATTATTGCTGTTATCATTGCACTTGTAATCCGTTTTCTCCAACAGCATTGGTTTGAGAGGAAAAAAAGACATCAGTCACTGTCCCATCACCTTCTAAGGCATAGATAAGCCCCTGTGTAAAAAAAACTAGGTAAACCGTCTCACGGCCGATTCCATGGACCTACACTTAATCGTCTATGTCAAGACTCGTTACATGACCAGGGGCCCTTTCGATCTAAGGCTTCTGTCACATTGCAAACCGTACTCTCCTCCGTTCTCTCTCGACTTTCGAATAACAACCTTCTTATTATCCTATCACTTTCAGAGCAGACACAAATCACCTCAGAATGATGAACTATTCTTTATCTAATCTCAAGAATTATCACGTCGTCATTTTATTGACGTGTGCCTGCATATACTCTAGAAAAATTAATTTCAGCAGTTTCCACATTCTTCGCTTCATGCGCAGTCAGCAATCAGAGAGAGAGAGAGAGAGAGAGAGAGAGAGAGAGAGAGAGAGAGAGAGAGAGAGAGAGAGACTTCAGTAATGAAGTGAATCCTCGCTTTTCGAGGAATTTCCCTTCAATACCTTGTGACGATCCTTGTGTACGATATAGGTCAAGTTGCTTCGAGTCGAAATCGAAGTGCGCAACACATTTTCTGCCATTGTCTGTCATTTTCCCCTTACAGCATAAAATGTGGCAAATCTTGGGGGTTCGTAGCCTGAAGAAATTGACTAAAACAGAACGACATTGTAGGGCTTCGGCGCTCGAATTTTTTGTAATCTCTTTCTTTCTTTATGCTTTTTTCTGCGCCCGATAGTTTTTCATGTATACTTTTCCAATACTTCCTGTTACTTATTCTTGTATTATTTTTCCTCATACTTTTTTAAGATTTCTTCTTCTTCTTCTTCTTCTTCTTCTCCTTCTTAGCTACGTAATACATAACCTAGTATTTAAGTCCCATGACCTTTTTCCAGCCAGCCCTCTGTTAAATGCATGAAGAATCCGAGGCTTACAAATAATCCACGTAAACCTCTGTGACATTATTGTAGATTTAACGGAAAGATCATGAATGAACTCTTTGTGTCATGTTATCCTTGAAATAGTGAAGGAGGTACATTTGTGGCTATAACCAAAAGGTGCAGTATGCACCCCTGGGCCAGAGGGATGAATATTTAGGTGTTCTTCCATACTATCATTATTATTGTTGTTATTATTACCACCAGCCACAGTGCAACTCCAACTGGAAACGCAGAATGCAGCGCAGTACAGAAAAGGAAGTTGAGAATTTATGAAAACGGTTAAATTATGAAACAGAAGTAACCAAGAAAAATAAATATGATAAATGACAAAATATATGAATATAAAGTTAAAATATCTAAGACAAACCACCAGTTAACTATAAAGTGAGAATGTCAGCTTGGTCCAAAAAAAAAAAATGTCCTAGTATTAACTTCCAATGATTCAACAACAGGATTAGGAAGATCTTCCACGATTTGGTCACAAGAGAAGTAATAATTTTTCATAAATGCATTGCTTTCATTCTCACTGAAGAAAACATGAGACTGTTAGAATTAACTGTTTAAACAGTATTACATGGGAATGATTAACCTTGAAAGATTTGAATGCAAAAGATGATCAGAATGATGAAAATATTCTCAGAATGAAATGACTGTCCAGCTCATGGCACTGGCAGCAAATGATATAACATTCTCAGAAAATTCCTGCGCTTCACCTAAATAACTAAAGTTCAAACTGCGGAACTAACAAAGGTCTCAGGAAGCTCCTATAGTTAAGTTGCCTTTGTTCACCTGTCGTTATAAAAGCTATACGGTGATATCTGCTACAGCAAGACCCGTGTTATGTTGTGGTATGGTAGCGACTGGGTTGGCCAAGTTTTACAACCTGAATTATTTTACCTTTTCGTAAGTAAGTAGCAATATTAATTACCTGTATCTTTATTTTTCAGTACATTAATACATTTACTTATTTCACTACACTAATACATTTACTTATTTTTTGCGTTATTTATTTTTATCTACATATATTTCTTTCGTTCAAATTTTATTCGATTGTTTTTAAGGTGGACTAACTGCACATTTTCGTTTCTTCTTGTGCAGGTTGGGCCCAGCAGGACCTCTACCTTCAGGAAAGAAACTGGCAGAAAGAAAAAGTGAAAATGAAAAGGGCATTAGGCATAGGTCGCCGGCGTCACCATCACCCCCTTCACTAGCACAACAGTGCGCCTGAACCCACAGCACCACGTGATTCCATCTCTTACTGTCCTTTCACTCTCTAATGGTGGAGATCTGTATATTCTGGATCTTTATCTTCTTGCATTCTGTCTCCTTATTCGTTCGGTTATCCAATAACGAAAATTTTTCTGTGATAAGTGAACCCAAACAGTTATCTTATTTTCACAAAGTACCCAAGTTTATTCAGTGTAATTTTTAAATCTGTCATTATATGATGAAGTTGAAATGTGTTACTTGAAACTAGCTCCCTTTGATTATCATTACATTACTGTGAATAGTTGTTGATCCGTAGGTAGTGTACGCATATACAGTGAACATTTTAAGCATAGCCTGGAAGATATTGAGCCATTTGAAATGTTACTGCAGTAATATAAATGTGTAACGAAGAAAAGCTGCCCGATCTATGAATGAGAAACCAACGAGTGAAATTATTGCATTTAGAAAGCGGTATATCAGTGTATATTGTTCTATGGAGGAAAAACCACAGTATTCTGTAGTAGTTGTTTAAGAATCTAATATTTAATGGGATTTGCAGTCACATTAAGACGCATTTCCTGGCTGTCTTTAGTTTGCCGAAAAGTGAACCAAAGTTATGAAGTGCCTTTGAATGTGCCTTTTAAATTCCTTAAGTTTGTGAACATCGGGCTTTTGTGATGTCATAGTTATATTTTTCTCATGTTCAAGATTATTCCTCGTTCTTCTTCTGAGTAAAGTTCTAAAGTGAAGCAAAATTGAAGAAAACACTGTTGGGCAATATTATTTATACTATTCTTTTCGCTCTGTGCCTTGGTTTGGCATTCCAAAAAGAGGAGACTAAAATAGGAAGGCCTAAACCTTCAAGCAAGTACGTCACTTGAGTCAAAAAATTGAGAAAGAAATCAAAATACTGACAGGAGACAAAAGTGTTTTTATGTCAAAGTGTACAACAGCAAATGTCAGTAAATTCTGAGTGGAAACGAAATACCCGTTATTAATACCACTCTATAAGAAGTCCTACATAAGAAAACAAGAATATATTAAAAAGTTGTGAATCGGAAATAGAGTTCTGGACTAGTTTGAGAAGAAACCGAAAGAAAAAAGTCACTTATTGCTGGCAACAAGACAAACTTTGAGAGGCTCACCTCGTGTGAAAGGAAGTTACCCTGCTGATAGAACATAAAAAAAAAAAAAACCACCGCCAGTCTGGATAAGCTAACGATCAAAATGTCGACACCTCCCAAGGATTACCGGCGGGAAATTGACGCTGTTTACCCGGAGCCGTTGTCGAGGCTCAACCGAATTGTCGAGCCCCATCCACACGCCTACAAGAGGGCCATCAAGAAGAAGATGAACAGGACTGGTCGCTTCAGGACTACTCCAGTCACCTTTGATGAAATCAAGGTGAGTGTGCTTCCTTTTTTTTTTTTTATGCTCCGCCAGATATGATTTTGCTAAATGCCTCTTTTACCTCGTTTGCTTTTAAGAAAGAAAGAAAAAAAAAGAGAGTATCTGGAATATGCGTATTTCTGCTTCCTCTCTTTCAACTTTCATTACCAAGGATGTTTCTGTATCGATTTGTTTGCATATTGTATGAAAAAAAATACCCGGAATAAATGCGCTTTTAACCCCTTAAGAGGGTCGCCTTGTCTACTTCGGTCTGTTATAGTTTGTAAGGTAACTCAATTATCTGAAGTGTTTATGAAACTTTCTGGAGAGGATTCTCACAGGTATACGCCAGTTAATTAGATTTTACAGGTCCTTTTTTAACATCCAGCAAGACTGTTATCAATTTGTGTTGCCTACACACATCGCTCTGGCATAATGTTAATCAAGATTTTTCAAAATATTCTTACGAAAATTTTCGGGAGAATGTTGTCATGGCCACAAAACAGCTGCTTAGACTTTGGAGACAATACTGCAGCAGGAATAGATCCAGTTATATTTTCATGATTCTTCGCCATAATTTTTATATTTCTATTACTACACTAGCACTGATATTTCTGACCTCATAACGTCGGATCGCAATTAACACTCTTAAACATATCTGATAATATGTTGGGCGACACAAAGCAGTTCCTCCAACGTCATAACCAACGAAAAATAACAAAAATAGTTTGCGAGCAATATCTGTGATGTATTTAAGCATATCGGATCCAGCTATTCTTCACTTCTCTTTTGTTAATTTTCTTTCTTCTATTTATTATCATTTACACCTGATGTCATTGAAATAATAATAATAATAATAATAATAAATAATAATAATAATAATAATAATAATATTATTATTATTATTATTATTATTATTATATTATTATTATTATTATTATTAATCTTAACTTTTCAAAAAAGCATGCCACCCAAGCTGTGTTTACCCAGATAATTGGGCAATGCAGTTTGCATCGATTACTCCAGGCCCTATCTCTTACGTGCCCTGTAATTTACTTCGGAGATAATTTCCTCCGGGGGGTCATGCCGAGTGCAATTAAGAGGGAATTTGCTTTCTTGATTATGTACCGACGTTATGGCTTGGAATCATTACGATTATGGGATATCAAGGTATTAATGGGAAGAAGGATGGGTGGGAGTGAAGTTCTGCTGAGCAGTTTCTTCAACTATGACTATTACTGACTCATACGCTCACTACTGTTGCTGCTGCCGGTCTGCCTTTGCTATTCATGGGGATATTGATATGCGCCCACATAATAATAATAATAATAATAATAATAATAATAATAATAATAATAATAATAATAATATTTGTCTTCGTCATTACTGCTGACAACTGCATTAAGGAATATTAATAACGGTAGCAATAAAAGTAGCAGATTTAGCAAAAGTAACAATTATATACCGTTCCCATTACCGTCACAACACACACACACACACACACACACACACACACACACACACACACACTCACTCTCTCTCTCTCTCTCTCTCTCTCTCTCTCTCTCTCTCTCTCCACGTTTGGTAAAGTTATTTGCGCCTTTACTACATCTGTAGTTGTTTTTGTTGTAGTTATTAGAAGGTCGCAAACAATGCAACAAAGCAGAAAACATATTTAATGAATAAGTATTATCCATTGCAAATATTTTATGCCATTTCGTATATCGGCAAGTAAAACAAATACATGTACACACACAACACACACACACACACACACACACATATATATATATATATATATATATATATATATATATATATATATATATATATATATATATATATATATATATATATATATATATATATATATATATATATAAATGGATATAGAATTTAGGCCAAAGGCCAAGCGCTGGGACCTATGAGGTCAATAACCGCTGGAAGGAAAACTGACAGTAAGAGGGCTTTAAAGGTGTAACAGGAGGAAACAATTGTTAGGAGAGGGTGGAAAAGGAAGATGGAGGAAAGAAAATATAGTCGGAGGTACAGTAAAAGGAATGAAAGAGGCTACAGCTAGGGCCAGAAAGGACGCTGCAAAGACCGTTAGGCAATGCCTACAGTGGTGCAGTGACGGCACTGCCCCCTTCAGGGTATAATATATATATATATATATATATATATATATATATATATATATATATATATATATATATATATATATATATATATATATATATATATATATATATATATATATATATATATATATATATATATATATATATATATATATTATATATATGCTAGTTACATTCTGGGGCTGGTTGGATGTATGGAAATTATTACTTTAATTAACTGCCTTGAAAGCCAACACAAAGCACTCAGAATGTAAGCGATAAATGGAATGGACAAACTGACTCACTTTGATATCACATCTACGTAAGCAGGGAATTGGAGGTCGCCATGGGGGAAAAAATTAACCAGTTATTACTTTAAATTGAATTTATTGACAAATGAAGTAATCAGGAAATTAATATGAAAGGGCTGACCGAGCAGCAAGCAAGCATATACAATGTGCAATAAAATTAGACAATGCATAGCAAATTACTGAATCTGAAAAGGCTACGGCCCTGAAATAGTTTAACACACAAATGAACATGAAGGTTGCTACTGGTTAAGTGCTTTTGTGGTAATGCAACTTGTTTACCAGGGGGTGGGGGTGGGTTCAGTGCCCCAGACTGCTAATCAGAAGATTCTTGCACATGGCAGAATGGCAGTTACACGTCTATGCTAGATTTTTGGATCACAAGGCAGGGCAACAGACCATCCGAGGAGGTGGATAACAGGTACTGGAAGAGAATTCCAGGTTAGCATTCAAAACCCAATGAGTTTCTCTCACATGAAATTAATTATGCATGATGGAGGAATTGATCAATTAAATTTAATTAGCCCATGGTAACACTATGGAGGGAGTAATCTAATTCTGATCACTGAATTAATTTAATGTGAGTTTGGGGGTGAGTCATGAACAAAGGGGTGTTAAGTTTGATTTGGGCGAAGGGGCTTTGTTAGGAGGATGAAAAGTTGGAAATATTGAAAATGGAGAGAAATTCACAAGAAGAAAAAGAAAGCTGGCATAGGACCAAATGCTTCCAGATGTACCTGATTCCTTCTGTGCTTAGAGCTCATTGCATTAGATGAAATTCAGGAGTCTCATTGTTCGCGCCAACCCAGAGAGACGAAAGGGGCACCACTTGACACTGTGGCGGTTGGGTAAGGAGTTTGGCGCCCAGGTCGCAAGGCACCGCATAAGCTTTGTTGGCTGGCTTGGAGCACAGGACATTGGCAATCTGTAAGCAGTCACACAGTCAGTGAAAGGTTGTAGGGAAAATAAGTCTTATAGTTAAGTCCTCAAAAGTTAGGATAATAGCCTATTTACAGCCCAGATTCACCCGTGTCCTTAGCAGCTATCTAACCCCCCAAAACATCCGATGGTGGGGCTAAGGGGTCAGTATTGGTTCCCCCCAAATCAGGTGATGGGGGGGGACATAGCCTACTATCCTATTGCCTAGCACTAAATTAAATGACACTGACCTAACTAAATGCAAGGAATTATGAGTTACGCAATGCTCTACAGAGTAACACGCAATATTTTTGGACATGAACAACCTGAAGGGTTAATTATGGTAAGCAGTCAGGGGTGTATCAACTTGAGTATTGGATAGTTTTATCATAAGGTATTATCAAGGTTAGTACTACAAGATGCCTAGGGTGTTAGATGTTAGTCTACTTGGGCAGAGATCATGCAGGCTACCTCCTCTGAGTAGGTGCCAGGATCACTCTGAGATGGAAACGACACTGTACCAATGGGACATGAGTGCCAAAGAGAGCTTGTGGCTCTTATCGGTTAGTTGGATCTCTTCCGCCCGTTCTTCTTCTTCTTCTTCTTCTGGTTCCTCCAAGGTCTGGCTATGCCATTCCTAGGAGGTGATGAGGGCACCAACTCTGGGGAAAGGCCAGAAGTGCAGGTCAGGAGCAGGATTATAGGTAGCCCTAGTAGCTACGGGCAGGCTCCCTATTTTGGCTGCTGCGACAACTGTCGTAGGGGTAGAAGCTGCGTCTGTGTCCCGGCCGGAAAGTTCCTGGTCGATCAGAGAAGGGGTAACGTTAAGGTCTGCCAGAAGTTCATCTTCAGCAGATGAAAGTGGTTGAGAAGAAGGTTAGGGGTCAGAGGCTCACAATTTGCAATGACCAATTCAGTGAGGTTTGGAGGATCTGCCATAGGGGGATCCGTGACGATTTGGATCCAGCACTGGCACTAACTCGTGGCCAGGCACAGAGGTTGTGATTAGTGGAGGTGCTACGTCCTAGATAGATGGAGCTTCGCACTGCTCAGGGCTCTCAAGTGGCACAGGCAGAGAATTGGAGTCAGGCGTGGCTGACGAGGGACCTGGGGGTCCAAAACCCCTCGGTGTACCTGAGGTAATGGGAGACAGAGATTCCTGTCTTGGGGGAGGGCAGAGCCTCTTGAAATGGTTCTGGGTGTGGTGGCTGCTGCATTCTGCTTGCTAGGGCACCTCACCCAATTCGCTGAGTGCCCTGTTATATTACAGGTCTTGCAGCGGTACCTGGCGATTTCCCTTTGTGGTGAGGGAGGAAATTTTGGGTGGCCATCCTTTTGTGAGGATCGAGGACTTGGCCTGAAGTTGCATGAAGAGTGCCCCTTCCGTTGAACACTTTGGTGAGCAGAAGATAAGGCTGACGGTGGGACGCCAGTCACAGTGGCGGTGCCCCGGTCAGGTGGTTTTGGAGTGGCCTCCCTGGTGGAGGTAACTAGGCAACAGAGTGGCACTGGGGAAGGACATCCCCAGAGGAGGTCTCGTCCCAACAGGAACTCCACTCCGTGCCTGATTTTATTCACCATGCCAAGGCAGTGAGGTTGTGTGCCTCAAGGGGTGGTTACCTAGGTTCAACTGTGGGAATGGTCTTGGTCTGCTCCTCTATCCAAGTCATCATCCACCTGGTCCATCAGGCTAATATCTGAGCCAGTGTCTACTGTAGCCAGCAGGTTCACTGGTAAGCTAGAGCCATCCAGGGGTGCCACTGAGACGGACTGAGTCCACACCTGCTCAGGGCGACACATATTTGGTGGCATAGCCATGGAGGTCATGGCACTAATCAGGTTGACATGCTTGCTAGAGGAGATATGCTTTGGGCAACCAGGATATCCGGCAGTGTAGTGCCCTGGAGTTCCACAGTCTCGGCACTGTCCCTTTGAATGGGCTGATTTCCCTCTGATGGCTGTCGGGGAAGAAGATTGAGTAAACGTAAAGGGAGAGGAGTTTTGGTGGTTGGTAGTAGGCAGCCTATTGTTGCCCAACTTGCAGCGGCAATCAGCTTCAGCATGCCCTAGCTTCTTACAGTTGGTGCAAGTAGGCTTGCTAGGCAGTCCGTTCTTCGGGCTAGCCGAGCCTGAGGTGTACCCAGGTGGCACTATGCGGCGGTGAGACATGCTGTGGGACTGGTTGTACATTTCCCAGGAATCAACCATACGGCAGGTTTCCATAAGTGTGGTGCGCTGCTTATCACTGAGATACACAGCAAGGGGCCCAGGCACACATTGGAAAAGATCCTCCAGCATGGTCCGATTGAATAAGTCCTCGAAGGTATTGCATTACAGGGAGTTGAACCAGCAGGTAACAGACTGGGTCTTGTGACAGGCCCATTCCATCCAGGACCAGCCGACTTCCTTGGCAAGACCATGGAACCGTCGTCTCCATTTCTCCGGGGTTATTTCGTAGGCTTTTGTGATGACCCTAAGAACTTCAAGCAGGTCACCTCTGACTTTTCTCCAGTGAGCGGAGGCCTGCCTTAGCTTTTCCTTCCAGTGCTTAGTAAGCACTAAGGCCCTCTCTGTCTCAGTGGTGTTGTAATTTCCAAAGAGTGCCTCTATCTCCTCCAACCATGCTTCCGGCTCTTCCTCATTCCACTTGGGGACTAGGGAATTAATGCTTGAGATCAGAGCATTTGGTGCAGCAGGTGTGGGGTTAGAGGCTTATTAGCTGGCCATAGCTTCAGCACTTTCCTTTCTTGCCTTCTCCAGCTCAAGCTCCTTGTCTTTGAGAGCTGATTCTCTTGCTGTCTTAGCCTCTTTGTACTTCCTCTGATCTTCTCTTTCTTCTCATTCCAGCTGGAATATGTCATCCAGCTGTTCTTTCACCCACTGGGTGAGTTCCCATCCTGTGTAACCTGTGTTCTTGCCCATGTCCATGAGGGCTTGGCGCTACTTTAATGACATGGTTATAGTCCATTAGGACGACTAGGGGAAATGGTCTGTGACAGTGGGGAAGTGTCCCATAATTTGGTGGCACTTCAGTGGTGTGGCACCTTTTCAATAACGTGGCACTTTGGTAGAGTGTGCTGTGCGAAGGTCACACTGATGGAGCAATCCTGAAGGAATACTGATCCTTATGGGCGGATACGCTTGTAAAGTGGAGGTATTCTGAAGGAGCAAAGGTCCTTATGGGCGGATACACTGTCATTGGCACTCTGTATCTCAGGTACAGGTGCAGTGGCTTATGTTAGTACTTTTTCTTATGGCACTGGGGTGGCGGTACGTTCCGGGGTACAACACTAAAAGGCAGTGCAACCAAATGGCACTCTGCGTGAGGCAGAATGTGAGTAAGGAGTAAAAGGGAAAGTGGAAAGGTAAGCGCTTCAGTAACTTAAGTCGTTGGCAGTGCCTCAGATTAGAGGCACTGTGGAAGGGGAAACCCTTGGGTTTGCACTCGTGGGTGGCTAGTCCTAAGAACTACTGATTGCTTCCTGACAGAAGGAAAGGAAGGTTTGTGGTTGCACTCAATATGAGATTTGGTGCTTACGGTATACACAAGTCTTGGGTTATGGAGACCCACTTGTGCATGACAGTCGATAACTGTTATTAAATGGTTGTACGTAAGCTCTGTGAAACGCACAAGAGTTCACTCTGTGGGCTGAAGCACTTAGTGTGAAAATAGAGATGGGAGACAATTCAATGAACACAGGCCCATATATAAATTCGTGCACTATGTGTGAATGAGTAAAAGGAAGACTTGAATGGGGATCTTAAAAGATCAAAGGTTGGGTAAAGAATGAGAAGAGAAAAAAAAATCTCTCTCTCTCTGAGAGAGTATTTGTAATGGAACGTATTCGTGGCGTGATTTAATGTGCCCTAATTTCTATGATAAATTACGTCATGCAAAATTATGCTAAGTTACTTTTTTTTCTAAAAATGTACTTTTGGTATTTACGTAATTTAATGCCAACTCTCGTCATGACAAGTTATATGGTGGAAAGGGTTTTAGATTATTATCAACATTATCAAGATATTTCGTTAGGTTTTACATTAGGGGGCGAAAGGACATGAATTTCACTCGGTGGGTGAATGATAAGAAGTGGAACTGGGTGCGCGTGAGAGAACAGCTGATAACTGCTGGTTGTCGTCAACCGAGTGATATAAGAACAATGATTTAAAATTTATGAAAAGAACACTCAACTTTTCTGACTGAATTATGTTGCTGATATGCAGAATCGAATTATTTAACTTAAAACATCAGTAATGCCTTTACTTTACTTAACATGAAATGTTAATTTGAACTGAATATGAGGGTCTTTGAATTGTGGGAGTGGGATGCAGGAAAGCGCATGCGCTGAGCTGGTACAGCACCGAACTGCCAGAGGTTGTTATGCGTATTTTAACATGAATTTTCGAATTACACTTCACTGACATAGAAATTGTACACTTTCTCTGCCGTAACTGTTTTTGAACAACACTCTTAGCTAACTGTTCACGGCTAACACGTGCAATAAATCCCTGGCAACGCACTTCCTAATTCCTAACGGTCTGTCTTCTGGCAACACAGCACAGCTGCTATTCTTACGACACAAAATTTCGCGGGCAGTTATTCTGCATCGCTAACTTAACTGTGCTTAGAGCTCGTTGCATTAGACAAAATTCGGCCGCAAGAGTCTCGTTGTGTGCGCCAATCCAGAGACGAAAGGGGCACCACTTGATGCTGTGCGGTTGGGTAAGGAGTCTGGCTCCCAGGTCGCAGGGCATCGCATAAGCTTTGTTGGTTGGCTTGGAGAACAGGACATCGGCAATCTGAAAGCAGTCACACAGCCAGCGAAAGGTCGCACGGAAAATAAGTCTTATACTTAAGTCCTTAAGAGTTAGGATAACAGCCTATTTACAGCCCGGATTCGCCCGTGTCCCTAATGGTTATCTAACCCCCCAAAACATCTGATGGTGGGGCTAAGAGGTCGGTGTTGGTTCCCCCCAAATCAGGTGATCTGGGGGGGATAGGCCTACATAAGTTCACTTTCCTATTACGGCATCCTCCAGCTGCCGTTAAATTTGCTTTTCTATCTAACGGGCTAAAGGGATGAATGGAAATATATAAGAATATATATATATATAATTATACCCCTTAGGGGGCAGTGCCATTAATGCACCCCTGTAGGCATTACATAAGGGTTTTTGCAACGTCCCTTCTGGCCCTAGCTGTAACCTCTTTCATTCCTTTTACTGTACCTTCAATCATATTTTCTTTCCTCCATCTTACTTTCCACCCTCTCCTAACAATTGTTTCATAGTTCAAATGCGAGGTTTTCCTCCTGTTACACATTTAAAGCCCTCTTACTGTCAATTTCCCTTCCAGCGGTTATTGACATCATAAGTCCAAGCGTGTGGCCTTTGGCCTAAATTCTATATTCTATTCTATACATATTATATACAGAATATACATATATATATATATATATATATATATATATATATATATATATATATAAATTCTTTTTCCCTTATGTGTGAAGGAATTATATATATGTCTATCTGTCCCAGCCAAGATTATATATATTTATATATATATATATATATATTATATATATATAATATATATAATATATATATATATATATATATATATATATATATATATATATATATATATATAAAATAAAATACAGTGGGGTAAAAAAAGTTAGCAGGGTATGTTGGGTAAAAACAGTGACCCCCAATTTTTTTATCCAAAGACTCAGCACTTTCCCAAAGTATATCATCTTGCACTCTATTATCATAGGAAGGCTGTGTGCAAAAACAGAGGCTACAGGTATAACAGAGAATTAAGTGAATATTGAAAGTAAAAACAAAAAGGTCTCATTACAAAAAAGATTTTGGATATTTTTTTCAAGTGAATACCATGCTTCATATATAGCTAGGATTTCTTTGAAAATCAGGGATCTTATTAACAAGATGTCAAATTCTTCAATTAATTTAAGTAACTTTATCAAATTATTATGGCTATCACACAGTGAGGGGAATTTTTTTTACCCAATTTTGTCCCTATGCAATGGGGTAAAAACAGTGCCTCACTTTAATTACCCCACAAGGGCATTTTTTTACCCCACCTACTTTTATGTAGCATTCTCTCTCATTAAACCCATTTCCTGTATATATATCAATCCCATTTTATTTATTTGCCATGCTTTGTTTACATTCTAGAGAAGTTCTCTTGCAGGTTTTTGTGTAAGAAGGAGAAATTAGCCATGCCTCAAGTTTACAAACCTACTCCCAAACTCTACACTGATGCAAGCATTGCTGCTGCTACTTCAGAAATTGAACAAGGAGCACACATAAAAACTACAGCTAAAAAACATTTCTTGTCCCCAACAATGCTCTCACAGCGTATCAAGAAGACTAGAGAAAACATGCCTCTCCAGAAACAAGGAAGAAGTACATGGGTGAATTGTGAGTTAGAAGAAAAGTTTGCAATGTACCTACGGCATACGTCAGAAATGGGACTAGCACCAACTCAAGATGAACTTATAGGTATCATTTCAGATTATTTAACTGTAAATGAAATGAATGATGTATTCAAGGATAATAAACCTGGGAAAGGCTGGGCTAGGAATTTTATGAAACGGCACAATCTAACTCTTCGGAAAGTGACTGTCATGCAAATTGCCAGAAAGAATGTTACTTCTGATCCTTATGTTATTTATGGATTTTATGATACACTGGAAGAAGATGTAAAACAGTTAGGAATTGAAGACAAGCCTCAACATATATGGAATTTAGATAAAAGTGGCTTTCCAGTTGATGCTTCCAGATGGAAAACAGTTCACTGCATTGGCAAACCAGCAATACAAATTTCTTGTGGTGCTTATCGGGAAAATCAAACCGTTCTAGAATGTTGTTGTGCTGATGGTACTGCAATGGACCCATTAGTTATTTTCAAAGGGAAAAGAACATGTGTAATGAGCAGCTGGAAAGGTGATGGCTCCTTACCCAACATGACATATGGAGTGAGTGAATCTGGATGGATTACAACAGATATTTTCCATGAGTTTTTTGAGCACTTCTGTGAGGTAACAAAACACATCCGTCCCTTGCTACTCTTGTTTGATGGTCACCTTACCCACACATCATTGCAGACAATTGAACTTGCAATCAATGAAGGTACAACTCTTCTTAAATTACCTGCCCACTTCACAGATGTGCTACAACCGTTGGATGTAGCTATTTTCAATCCTCTAAAAAGCTATTATGAAAGAGTACTTACTGAACGAGTA
Organism: Macrobrachium rosenbergii; assembly: GCF_040412425.1. Classification (NCBI taxonomy): domain Eukaryota; kingdom Metazoa; phylum Arthropoda; class Malacostraca; order Decapoda; family Palaemonidae; genus Macrobrachium; species Macrobrachium rosenbergii. The sequence goes on from NC_089744.1 coordinate 47,150,923, forward strand.
TTTACGACAGGAGCAAGGGATCCACTCCGCAAAGGAGATTTCTGTAACATACTTGGAAAAATTTGGCAACAAGGTCTTGCTGAAAGTAACATCAAAGCGGGTTTTGCAGCAACGGGTGTGTTTCCAGCAAATCGCAGCAAATACAAGATTTCACATCTGGACAAAGTAAAGCTTGTTAACTATGTGCATTGGGTATCAAACAGAAAGGTAAAAGACAGCAGTGGAGAACCTCTCATGCAACCTGCTCAAGCACAACTCGAAAATGTTGATCCAGAAAACACCCACAACCTTGAGCCTTCTCCTAGTACCTCACATGGGACAGAAAGCAATCTTATCTACCCAATACCTGCTTGCCAAACTTCACCTTCAAATTTACAAAAGTCACCAACTGACTTGATTTTAAGTCCTAATACTGGAGCTGCTGTTAAATCTCTTACCCAGCAATTACAAGCTTATGCTCCTGAAGGAATGCGATATGTGGTAACACTTGAACCTAAAGAGTCAGAGATTAGTTTTGAAAAAATAATGAAATCTAGAGGACGTCCAAGTCAGTCAGGTCCTGCAAAGAAAAGCCGAATTAGCATGCATGCCAAAATTATTACACACACTGACTTTATTAAGGCGGAAAAAGCTAAGCAGCAGTCTAAGAAGAAGCCTACCAAAAGGAAAATTACTGAGGACTCTGACTCAGCCTAATGAGCCCTATGCAAAGATTTCAAGTTCAAAGACAAAATTTGATGTGTCCAAGCTTGTTGAATCAGAACTTGACAAATCTAATGTGGATACCTTATCACTTACTATGAAGAGGTCACTGATTCATGAAAACCTAGCACCAAGGCTTCCTCATCATGCAGATATTCAGCGAGATGAGTTTTATGCAGTTTACTGGGAAAAGACCCACTATTGGGGGAAAGTGCTTGACATTTTGGAGGATGAAAATCCCCTAATTAAAGTACAAGTAATATTCATGTCGCATAAAACTGTTTCAAGTGACAATAAACAAGTGAGGTGGGGATGGCCTCCAAAAGAGGACACTGCAATAGTCAGAGTGAGGGCTTTGTTTGTTGGACCTGTATCACCAATTCTTGATTTGCATATAAAAGGGAAACAGTGGTATCGATTTGAAGAAAATGAGGCAGTTCAAAGATACAATATAATTAAAAGACAAGGGTTTCCTTCGCCTAAGAAAATGAGAAATGTAAAGAGAGAGTGAAAGATCAGAGATTATTTGCATTTGCTCTTTCAGACTGTAACAAGCTATGTTTTGTGATTGGTCAAGGATCCAATTTTTTTTTTTTAGTTCTCTTATTTTTTTGTGATACAGGCCTCATATCTATATTTTTTTATGCTAAGGAGTGCACTTTTCTTTTCAGAAATTTATGTGAACATTATCTTTCCTTATGTCATGTTTAAGAAGTCTATTTCTACAATGCTTAGGCTATGGATTTGCCTTAAATGAGGACTAACTTTTTTTTACCCCATCATGGCACTTTTTTTACCCCATGTGGAGGGAAAAAAAGTTTCTGTATTTTTTTAATTTTTGGAAAACCATAAGATTTATTTCTCTCTTTACTTTTGCATATTGTGAGTCATTAGATACAGTTGCTATACCACACATCTAATGTTCAAAATATAATTAAATACAATAAATATTTTCAACTTTGTGGGAAATAACTTTTTTTATTCCACTTTATTAAAATGTGTATATATACAGTATATATACCCAAGCATAAGCTATATATCGCTTAATATCAAATTCACTCAACCTCAGAATAACATACACCAAAGAGGAATTTATAAGTGACAAGCGATCCGTCACCAAGGTGATTCGAGCCACCGAATGGTTGTGAACGACTAGCTATTATCACTTATAAATTCTCCTTCGGTGTATGTTAACTCGAGGTTGAGTGAATTTGATATTAAACCAAACTTACAGCTTAATGTTGTGGATATAAAAAAAAAAATTCATTCATATATATATATATATATATATATATATATATATATATGACAAATATATGACAAACATTCATATATATATATATATATATATATATATATATATATATATATATATATATAATATATATTTTATATATATATATATATATATATATATATATTTTATATATATATATATATATATATATATATATATATATATATATATATATATATATATATATATATATATATATATATATATATATATTATATCAAATTTCGAGGGCTGCATTTACTTTACTGTGATTAATAGAACTTTGCAACAAAACCTTTGAAATACCATAATCAGAGAAAAAAAGAACAAATAATAATTGATAGGTTGCCAAGTGAGATTTCTGATTCTTAACACCTACTTTATTTACACAAGCACACTGGTAAATCAAAGATAACAGATCTCACTAAAATGAAAATGTATGATAAATCAATGAACTGGAAATTAGAACATAAAGTACTGATAAATACACTGTTGCAAAGTCAATTAAATTATGATTGTGAGAGAGATATCATATCAAGAGAAAAAGGTACACTGGCTTAGAACTAACTCTCGAATCACAGCACGTACCGTACTTTGCTTTCTTAGGATGCTTGTATAGAAGTTTCTCAGGTGCGATAGATCTTAACTGTCTCGTGACAACGTCTGGTTCAAAGGGCAAAGTTCCCCCAAGTGTAGGAAATGAGTGTCTGTGAGGCTCCAGGGCTCAATGCCCCAACTGGCAGAGCCTCTGGCAGACTCAAACAGACTGACTGACAGGTTCTGTCATCTTGCCCTTTTTATGTCAGAAATTGTGCTGCAGGCATGAACTGCAGTGACAACCTGAGTGTTTACCTGCGGATTAACAAGAAAATCCTTTGCCAGAACTTGAGAGTACAAAAGGGGTTTAATTAGGTGTGGGGCTTAGCTAGAAGGGAACAGTCGTCTTCCTTCCCAGGTGTTGTCCCAGGCATCTCATTCAGTAAGGGAACACTCCCCCTCACTCTTCTGTCGCTCCCTATACTATTGCTATACCCTATCCCCCTGGTCAAATGGGAAATTTCAGAATTATTAATAACTAAACGATACAGCAGCATACATTCATAAAAGCTCCCCCTTTAAGCAGACATTCCACTCCCTTTTGGGTGTGAAGGTCTGCACCAGCAAGCCACTGGTATCGATTACGTTAATTATCTCCCCTTAATGGGTTCTTGCCCATGCAAATGAGAGTAGGCTAAAAGATATAACTCTAACTTATCCCCCAAGGAGGGGGTAAGCTTACTAGCTAACTTAACTAATATCCCTAACACTAGCATAACGGGTGTCTGCGTTTATTCAAAATTACTGTATGTGGAATAAAATGAACTGACTCAAGGTCATAACAAATAGCTAATTGAACTTCACACAGAACTAAGTTAACACAACACAACATGATAACTAGCTATGTGCAGAGAATAAAGGAAATTGCAAAGCCATTTTAATTTTCATATATGACAATGTACATGGACATGAAATATGATAGTAATATAAGGTTATCAGCATGAAAATACTGAAATACTCTCGAGTTAGTTACTTTATGAAACATGCTACACAATGTAATAAAAAATTGCAAAAATTACTAGGACATGCGCTTCAGTTACTCGGTGGAGCCAACTACTTTTCATCCTCAGGATCCACTGTGGAAATGAGTACTGGCTTTATTGATGGCTCTGACTCTTCCCATTCGCCATTAGTCTGGGATATCTCAGAGGGAACTGGTGGGATCAATTCCTGGAAAGGCTCAAGAGTGCCTTCAGGACCTAAGCAGCGAGTGGCACTGGAGGCTACGCTAACAGACAGAGCGGGCACTATGCTAGCCAATGTCTTGGCTGCTGAGACAACCTCGACAGCAGTGGTGCCAAGAATCCCTAGTCTGAAGTAGTGCCATCCACTTCGGCTGCTGCAATAACCGGAGTAAGGGCGGTGCCATCTATCTTGACCAACTGTCGTTGCAGTTCCTGGATTTGGGCAACCAACTTGGCTCTTAAGGAACTGTCCACCAGAGTCTTGTCTTCTGAGGACTTAGGAGTTGTAAGACCTCCTGAAGGGACAGGAGTTGAATTTGGGAACTGCTCAACGTCTGTGATGGACGAAGTACTGCCCTGATCAGTGCATTCAGTTGGCACTGGCAATATCTCAACAGCAGGACAAGAAAGTTCATCTGCTCCTGACAAAGGCTGAGAGGGAATGGGATCTCCTGAAGGGAGATTGGATGAGGGTTCGGGCTCTGGCTCTGTAGCAGACCCAGGTCTTGGCACTGGCTCTTCATCCAGCCAAAGCGTGATCCAGCTGAAATCTGGTTGTTCCGGCTCCGACACTGGTGTTTGTTAGGCCAACGCGTACTGTCCCAGCTGGAACCTATTCCTTGTGGCTGTAAGGCAGGTGCAGACTCTGGCACTGTCTCAGGCTCGGGCATGTCGAACAAGCTGCCTATGCCTACGGTATCCAGCAGGGGATATGGAGGCTGGCCAGTGGTTCTTGCAGGGCACTTTATATAATTCTGGGTGTGCCTGTAGGTTTTGCATATACGGCAATATGCTGTACTGAAATCTCTTTTGGAAGGATGATTCGGAAGGGCTCCCCCTCTGGCTTGGCGCAAGGGGTGTCCTCTTAGCCATCGATCTAACAGTGTTCTTAAATGTTTTTGGAACCTGTATCCAGTATTCCCTGCACTCAGTCTGTGCCTTGCATAGGCATTAGCTGCCTCATTGTAGGTGATCATTCTTGGCTGCATTGAAGGAGGTTGAATATTGTAACTACTCTAGACGATTTGTTATGAATGAGCTATCAGTGCAAAAGTAGCACTGTATTGAAAGGCAATGCCTTTAGGCTGTGCAGTATAGGCACATATAAATGAATAATGACTGGCCATGCAAACAATTGCACAGAATGGAAATGGCATTCTGAACTAGGCAAACAAAATACTAAAGTGGGCTGGTATAAGGCTCTAACTGCATTAAGAGTGCCCCTATAGTAAGGAAGATACTAATAAAAATTTGAGGATTAACACAATGCATGGGTCATAGCCTACAAATGTAAAGGTATTATTATTTTACAATGCATGGGTCAAAGCCTACGAATGCAGAGATATTATTACTTTACAATGCATGGGTCAAAGCCTACAAATGCAAAGATATGATTATTTTAACGCAATGCATGGGTCAAACCCTACGAATACAAAGATCTATTTATTTGAACACAATGCAAAGCCTATGAATGCAGGGGTGTGATTATTTTACCCAAAATAAAACAGTATGTGAAATCTGACATTCACCACTACATATCCTGGAAACTGAAAATAATTCTCACCTAGTATCTAGTTTCGGTTGCAGAATAACACGTATGTAAATCTAATATGGTTACCAACATACCCTAGCTTTCAAGCAGATCACAATGCACTTAAGGTTTTGAAATACAGAGTGCGTAACCTGCCCACTGACACAATGGTAACACGTGGAGCAAAGGTGGAACACAAAACTATAAAATTAGCACAAAAAGTGCATTTATAATACTAGAAATCCCAGTACAGTACTGTCTAGTACATTAAAATAATTACATTCACTGATCCAAAGCCTAGCGGAAATCAACACCTCACGAGGAAAATAGCAATAATCACATTAGTTTGTCTAAATGGCATAGCGGAAAATCAACACTCTCAAGGACAGTGACCCCCCCCCTTTTTTTTAATAAAGACTTGATTCCAGAAATTAATATCTGACACGTATACTCAAAAGGTTTGTAATTTCAAATAACTCGATTACTTAAGAAGAAACTCTCGAAGGAAATAAATAAAATGTAGCTTAAGAATGTGTAGTAAAAGATAATACCAGAGCTATAAAATGCCAAACTTTCCCTCTTACATTAAAATGAACAATATGAACGATATGAACGATATGGTAGTGATTAATTACCCTCAAAGGAAGAGGTACATCTGTTTGCATTTATTTAAAAAATACACAATTACTACGTTCTTAAAAGGAACAATAGCAGTAATAATAAAAGTGTACTTGGCACAATTTGTAAGAATTATAAAAAATTAATTCCTTAACAGTGATATCGAAACTGTGCATTTGTAAGAATTATAAAAAATGAATTCCCTAACTGTGATATGAAAACTGCAAATAATAATCAGTGCATGTTATGTTACAAATGAAATAAAAACTCGTCAGCGCATCAGCATATGACAGGGATTTTAAGATGGCTGATGTGCTTTTGACAGAAGGTCACGCAGGCGAGGTGTTTGTAAACAACGCAGGTACAAGATGGCCATCTGTTTTGACGGAGACAAGTCACGTGCGAAGTGGCAGGACAAACAGTGCTGTTGAACGAGCAGGTTGAGCACACACAAATGTGTTCTTACCTTATTTATGAGATACAAAAAGGGAATAAACGAATCTTCTCTGATGGAATGAAACAGGAATATGCAGAGAAATGAATTACCACTTGCAGACAAAAAGAATTATTTACTGGGCTAGGAATTGTTAAGCACAGCTAAAGTGAGAGGTGACCGTGTGTGTCAGTGTGGGTGGTTATCTGAGGTGACCTGTGATCAAGTGTTGGTGGGGGGGAGGAGTCTGTGGTGTCTGGCTCGCTTGGTGGAACAGTTGTCAACACAGTGACTAACATGAATTTTACAGTTTCAAATAGAGAAATGAGCCCTTTTCTCCTGACAATAACTGTTCACGGATCATACACTAGCTAACCTCTTACCTGAGCTAACACATGCAATGCAAAACCCTAACTCTAATATCTAACTCGCAAATTATCTACCAAGGTAGAAACAACACACACACACACACACACTGTTGAGTATTCGCTTCCCAACACTGTGAAGATTCCCAGATCTTTATTCATGCATCGCTAAATTAATTTGCATGCGCTCTGATCGAGATTCATGTTAGAATTATTTCTGAGCTAAATTTATGAGTTCCTAATTCCTAGATTAAACTGTGGCAAGCATTATTCACTGATTTACACTTTTCCTATTCATGAGTTCAAAATAAAAGTTATCCTAATAAAAACCTTTTCCTGCTTCCATATTTGCCTTTTCAAGAAATTAATGCTGTTTCTTGAGAATTAATTTACAGGTTCAATAATTTTACATGTCTAGCTAGCAAGGAATGCTAATTACTAATTAACTCGAAGAGATCCTGGCAAGGTTACCATTATTACGAACTTCAAGGGGCACTGGAGATGAGTTTACTATGATTAACAGGACCTTGCAATAACAGAGAAAAAAAGGAACAAATAATAATTGGTAGGTCGCCAAGTGAGAATTCTGATTCTTAACACTTATCTTATTTACACTAGCACACTGGTAAATTAAAGGTAACAGATCTCACTAAAAGAAAAAGTATGATAAATCAATGAAGTATGATAAATCAATGAACTGGAAATTAGAACATTAAGTAATTCAAATGTGTACATAAATGGACCATATGCAAGAGGTCATTGAAATTCCAGTAGTCATACAATTATATCAGCCCAGTAGGGTGGACTTCCCTTGGCAAATCAGGAAACATAGGAGAACCATTTACTTGGCAAATGACATTGACATCATTCCTGGAAGTGAAATAATTCCAGATGAGATTAATAATATAAGACCTCTTAAAACAAGTTAATACACAAATAAAATGGATTGCATTACTCTAATCACTTCTAACAAGGGAATGGTATTACTCTATGCACTTATAACAAGGGACACACACTGGCACTGATAATACACTTTGCAAAGTCAAAGGAAAAGGGACTGAATTAAATTATGAATTATGAGAGAGAGATGAATAATGTACTTTGCTTCCTTGGGATGCTTGCATAGAAGTTTCTCCAGGTGCGGTAGATCTTAACTGTCTTGTGACAACGTCTGGTTCAAAGGTCAAAGTTCCCCAAGTGTAGGAAGTGAGTGCCTGTGAGGCTCCAGGGCTCAATGCGCCAACTGGCAGAGCCTATGGAGGACTCAAACAGACTGACTGACGAGTTATGTCATCTTGCCCTTTTTATGGCATAAATTGTGCTGCAGGCGTGAATGGCGGCGATGATCGAGCGTTTATCTGCGGATTAACAAGAGACAATCGCTTGTATTTGGGAGTACAAAAGGGGTTTACTTAGTTTTGGGGCTTAGCTAGAAGGGAACACTCATTATCCTTTCCAGGTGTTGTCCCAGGCGTCTTGTTAAGTAGGGGAAGGCAGAAACACTCCCTCAGACTTTCCTGTCGTTCCCTATACTATTGCTATACCCTATCCCCTAGTCAAATGGGAAATTTCGGAAATATTAATACTAAACGATACAACAATGTACATCCATATAAATGTATATATATATATATATATATATATATATATATATATATATATATATATATATATATATATATATATATTATATATATATATATATATAGATAGATAGATAGATATATAGACTATATATATATATATATATATATATATATATATATATATATATATATATATATATATATATATATATATATATATATATATATATATATATATATATTATATATTTAGATAGATAGATAGATATATAGATTATATATATATATATATATATATATATATATACACATATATATATATATATATATATATATATATATATATATATATATATATGTATGTATATATATAGTTACAAACGTCCTTTGATCGTTTGCATTTTGCTTTTCCCGTTTTGATATTTCATTATATAACGTAATGTAAAACTGAAAGTACTAAATGTTTTAGTAAAAAGTCCCCTTAACCTTCTCCCTTGCCTTGCCCTCCAATAATGACAACCAGGTGTCAAAGAAGGAGATAATTTCATGACCGTACCCAAAATCATTATCAACCCCTGACCTGACCATAATAATCCTTGCTTGAGGGGAAAATCAGTAGCCCGTTGCACATTTACGCAGACCCTTTGAGATTTAACCTTTTGTTAACAGTCTCCAGCCAATTTCATCATGAGAGCTCTCTGAGGACCATCCCCTCCATGCCTTTATCTGTCATGTCATTAAGGGTCACTGTCTTGACCTGACCCACACCTGCGACTCCTCCCATTCATCCTCGCTCCTCCCCGCTAAGTATCTCCACATTGCACCCATTCTTCCTCAACTTCCTCAAACCCTTTATTGGCCAACTGTCAACGACCTTACCAGATACCTGCCAGGATTAGCAGCGTGCCCACGACAAGGACAATAGATGACCCGATTAAGAGGAACTGTCAAAACATGACCACCGTTGGCACCATTTCAGTATAAATACAAGCTCCAACGGCCCTTCTAGGAACTAGTGTATCTTATGACCCCTACCTGTCAAGAAGTCCGTCTGTCCAGGGGCTCTGATCAAGTCCCCACTAGACTTCCCTATGATGCTGTCACTCTGAAGTTGGTCCTCTCTCATCGCCTTGCCCTCTGATCCCTCTGTAGACTGCCATTGCCCCTTTGCTTTATCTACTCCCTCTATGGTGGGCAACTGTACGTGACAGTTTCCACTGATGCCTGGCTACGGGAACCCGGCTCTGATCACCTCCATGTCTTGTCCACAGATTAGGGTAATGTGATTGGAAGTTGCCTGTTCCACTTCACAATTTTATCTTTACCTGATTTCTCCAGCTGTTCTCCTATTTTCATAGCCTAACCCCTTGTGTTCCTTCCTCAGAGACTCATGTGACTTTGACTGTGGTGTTTGATTTTCAATACTGGAATACTAGTGTTAATTCTAGCTGGTATTATCAGTGTAACCATACAGTATATTTGCGATACCAGTGTCTTGCTATTTGCTTACATATTCCAAGATAAGTGTCATTCAAGTCCCTTCGTGTATTTCAACATCCCTGCTCTTGCAGATCCGTGTTGCAAGTACTTGTTGTGTGGAATTACCTGTAGGTCAACGGTGCCATCTTCCTGCAAACTACAGGTGCCAAATCTAGTCAAGATATCAGGAAATCCATGTGATTCCGCCTCACTTGCCGTCCCCCTTCCTGTACATTCTAAGATCTCCCATACTTGTGACGTGTACTAGTCTAAGAATGCATAGTGATAACGCTTGCACATTGTGTGGCACTTTTGCTTAGGAATTGTAAAGTTAGTAATCTTGAATAGTGCCATGGAGCTCCACTGTTAGCTCCTGTAAATATTTTCTCTACTGATTCTTTTAGTGAATTATACTTTTAAATGGACAATCTAAGTTTGCCTTAAAGCTTTTTCTTATGGTAATTTGAGAATAATCACTATTACATATTCTCTTCACTGAGTGCAGCCCCCGCCTTGTTAGTCAGTTGCTGTTATCTAGGTCATAATTACAGCCACCCTTCTCCTGCACGGCTGCATGAACGTCACTATATATATATATATATATATATATATATATATATATATATATATATATATATATATATAATATATATATATTGTTATATATAATATTTGTATATATTGTTCGTTTGTAATCAGCACTTCAAAAGTGTATGCTTTTCCTACCTTTGATAACGATTACACTGAGAGAAATGCTTCCATTTTCGTAAGATTTGACTAATTTAAAACCGATCTGTGGGAGCCAACTGCCACAGTGTTACACTCCCGAAACACCGAGGTCAGGAGGACCATCCTCTCTCAGTTACCTTTGCTTTTTTTATTGGTTCTGCTGAAGATAACCACCATTCTCACCCTCCTTTGGATCTACGCCCCTTTTACCCTCAAATTCTTCTCTTCTTCTCTAGCCAATATATTTTCTGGTTAATCGTTTTTCTTGTTTTAACGTTAAAATCATAGAATTTGTTATATAAGCTTTAGGCCAAAGGTGAGGAGTTACAATAGGAAATAACCACTTCGCCAGATTGAAGGAAAGAGATCCTCAGCTCAAAATAAAGGGTCTTAATGGAACTTCTGTTTGTGCAATTTTATATATATATATATATATATATATATATATATATATATATATATATATATCTATATCTATATCTATATCTATATATATATATATATATATCTATATATATATATATATATATATATATATATATATATATATATATATATATATAAGGCAGTTTAGAAAGTCTTGATTTAAATTTCTGTAGGTCACAACAGCTCGTCTGTGATATTGACAAGACGCACCTCAAAGCACGCAAGTCATTTTACTCCTTATCTGTTAAAGATGAAATTTTTAAAAAGCCTGACGTTATCTTGCCATAATCATATTGCAAAAGTAATGATGAATTGGTGTCTCACTCAAGAAAGGTAAATGTTAGTGCTGTGTACAACTATCCGTGTACAATAGGAAAGTCTGAACAATTATATTAATGCTGGGGATGAAAACAATAAGGGAGTGTACTATGTCCCTTATGCAGAGTGTAAATGTCTATATGGGGGAATCAGGACGATCTGTTGATCGGCGACTGACGGAACATAAATATGCAACAAGAAGGGGAGATGTGAATAATGCTTCATTCACGCAATTATCACCAACTAACCATAGTGCTGGCCGGCAAAACAGTAAAGTGCTATTTAAAACAAACAATACACTGAAAAGAAAGATAGCTGAGGCTGCCCTCATTAGGACAGTACCTAATTTTAACCTAAATGATGGTAACTATAAGTTTGACAGTTTGTTATCCTATTATAAAATTGAAGCAGCCAACCTTACCAAGATTGTCAGGTCGATGAATATTCAACAACTGATGCTTTTAGAATGGCATTTCGATAATGACCGAAGATGGCTATTATTATTGTTTCTTCCTCTCTTAACATTTGTAACTTTCCTTCTTTTATTGTATTATATGCTGTAATCTCCTGAAGAGGAGACCAGTTGGTCTTGAAACTGTGGTGAGTTTTAACGTTTTTAATATATTTCCACAATACAACGGGATTTTAATTTATTCTTACAGCACAACAAGTGCGCGTATTATATTTACTGGAAGGGCCACTTGAATAATGACATCATAAAGGCGAGTCCTAGAGGGAAAAGGAGGAGGTCGATATCAAAATAGAGCGATCAAATAAATTTAAAGAAATTAATAAAGTAATTCAAGGAAACAAAGTGAATAAAAATTTGAAATAAGTATGTAGCAGTAATACAAAAAGTAATATAAGAAGGGAATCGAGATTCTGAAAGCAACCAATGAAGAGAAGAGCGAGTTCAAATTATTTAGTCAGTGAAGGGAATGTGGTGTTGAAAGAAGTGAGTGAATGGAAGAGAGTTCAAAGAAATCAATGAGGTTAAGAGGGAAATGGAAGGAATTCATGAAGGGCTGAGAGAACTGAATAAAGTCAATGAAGGAAAGAGAGAAACTGAAAGACTTAATAGGTCAGACAAAACTAAAATATTCGAGAATGATGACTTAGGAAAATTTATTAGCCAATTTTTTTCCAAAGGCTTGTAAAGCATGACCGATTTTGTAAAACCAAAAGAGATTTAATATATATGACTACTTGGCGTGACAGATATAATTTTTGTTCCTTTATCTAATTATCACCGAAGCAATATGCTTTTATATTAATAAACCACTATGCTATGTGAATTATGATTAAAGCTGTAATATCAGCAACGGCTGGCGAGTCTGGTGTCAAGAAAATCGATAGATTTAAGACCGTCGTTGCCCCAGACGCTAATCGATATAACCAGCGTAAGGTTTCCTCTACAACTCTTGAGAAGGGTCAGCGTGGCAAACACAATTACGATTTGGCTTGTTCTGTAGCCGGAGTCACTTGAACATACCTCAACCCTACTTCCTAGCTTTTTTTCATTTTTTAGTTCTTTATTATTATGTTTCATTGTTATACGTCCTACTAAACTTTTGGAGCTTTTCCATGATATTATCGATACAGTAATGTAAGTGAATGTTTTCCTTTTAGTTTTATGCATGCAATGTGTGTGTGTGTGTGTATATATATATATATATATATATATATATATATATATATATATATATATATATATATATATATATATATATATATATATATATATATATATATATATTATATATATGTGTGTATACATGTATGTATGTATGTATGAGAGAGAGAGAGAGAGAGAGAGAGAGAGAGAGAGAGAGAGAGCAGTGAATGTTAACATGGATGGCACAAGAATAGAAACATCTATTTCGTACTGGTATACTGATGGATGTAAATATAAATGATGATGATAGGGTGAGAGAGGGGGTCAGTCACAGAAAAGGTGAAGCACGAAAGGTAGGAGAGTCGGGTATAAGCATAAGATATAATAGCGAAGATTAACGTCTGCGGGACCGATATTTGGAATGTATGAAAGGAATGCTGATTCTATTCGCAATAACAGAAGTGATGTGAGGAGACTGAATGCTAACGCGAAAAAGGCTTGAGGCTGTTATGATTATTTTTTTAGCATTATATGTGGAGCGAGAAGCAATAAAAAGGTAAGAAATGTGTAGGCACCAAAAATGGGAAAAGAAAAACTCTGCCAAAGTAAAAAGGTGGACTTTGAGAAGGTATAATCAAAAGGCGAGGTTGGCTGGTGAGCAGCTTATGAATCTGAACTGCTGAGAGGTTGGAGGGGAGGAAGACCTACAAACTGCTGGATAAATGGAGTGGAAAAGGTACTGGAACATAATGCCCTTAATATCAAAGAAGCGAGAGCAAACTTGCAGGACAGGGGTGAATGGCGCAGTGCGTGCACTGGATTCGATGCACTGCTGAAGATCCTTCTGGCCAAATATAGATAGGTATGCAATGTTGTGATAATTATGTGCACATCGGATGCTTTCTCCAACCAGCAATTAAAATATAAAAGCTGCAGCGACCTTTATCTTGTATTCTTTTCTGACGTTACCCCATGGCAGAGATAATGGCTTAATGCTAAGAAAAATACTAACATTATATATATATATATATATATATATATATATATATATATATATATATATATATATATATATATATGTATATGTATATATGTATATGTGTGTGTGTATGTTTGAGTAGGTATGTATGTATGCAATCAGATAATGCATAGGCTCTGCGAAGCTAAATGTTCAAGCTTTACTCCCCAGTCCTTTTCTCTTGTTCATAGTTTTATCTTAATTGCATTTTTTCAGGTTTTAAAAAAACAAGGTTTTTGTCTTTTATACTAGCGTAATCAACACTTGCTCTGAGGGTGGTTCACTTTTGCAGATGTGTGCTTTTGTGTGTATGTTACAGAGAGAGAGAGAGAGAGAGAGAGAGAGAGAGAGAGAGAGAGAGAGAGAGAGAGAGAGAGAGAGAGAGAGAGAGAGGCTGGAGGCCCGAGCAATCTGAATACTGAAATTCTGTTGTCAATAATTGATAAGTTTTGGAAAATTGCACTTTCAAATAATGAATTATCAATTTTTGTTTAGTACACAAGAATTATGAAATAATAGATGGAGATATTTCTGCAATAAAAAATAACTATGTTTACTTATCACTTTCATGATTACATGAAAGTGCAACACATGCTGAGTTCTGTAAATAGTCTAGTTATTAATTCATATCGAATATCGTGGCATACGAAAATTCTGCATCCCTGAATTTCGGTTTGGTTAGAATCTCTTGACGTCACTACGACTGCAGTGACGCTGGCAAAGCTGTGTGCGCGTGTGTGTGTAAGCCTGAATTCTTTTTCACAAAGGTTTCCTTCCTTACCTTGTAATTAATGTGTGATAATACTTGTAACTTTCCTTTTTTTTTTTAAGACGGACCCCAGATTAAGAAAAACTTCTTTGTGTAAAATGTCAGTCGCTCTAAGTTCACCAGCAGACGACATCCTACGGAAATTTAATTATTAATATTGTGAGTATGAGTAAATGTATTACATAGGCGACTGAAGCAGTAAAATGTAAACAGAGTAGACATGCTGCTGGTTAGACTTGCTGATTCGTGAAGCTCCTGTCTGCAAATTGCTAGAGTTGAATGGGCTGTTATTGCTGTTTAATTTTTTTCCTGGTTTGTAAGAAATTAATGTATTTTTTCGAGTGAAGTGAAAAATGTTACACTGTACTGACTCCGAAAAACTAAAACTTTGTAGACTGTCAGAGTGTGAAGCGTTAGCAATATAATCTGTATACTTTGAATAACTTAAGGCTCCATATAATCCAAAAGAGAGATAATTACGTTCTTGCCCAAAAGAAACAATATACGATAATAATAACATTAAATTTCATATGATATTTTTCTCATTTCCAGTGGATTTTTCAGAGCAGTAAGGAAAAGACTAGTGAGTTTGCACAAAACAACTGAACGTTTTTCATTAAACGTTTTCATGGTATGGTTACAACACGACGTGTGCACTGAGTCTATGTGCGTGTGAAAAATGTTTTCATGACACTGTTGCATAATGAATTGCCTCCTCATTTTGCGTATGTGTGTGTTTGTCTGTCTGTGACTTAGCCATGACTTAGTTGCGTGTTTGCGGTCGAGTGTGGCGTCACGAGAGTACGTCTCGTGCAACGGGAAATACTGGAGTATTTCAGGTTTGTATGTGAAAGGTGTCTGTAACAGATACTGTTCAGCATAGATGTACGCCACTGGAAGAAAGCTGAAGCTGCTGGAAAGACCAAGCTATTAAGAATACGCAGGGAATGAGATTTTTAATATTTCCCTCCCACACATACATACGGTGTATGTCAAGAACTTTTCATTCCATGTCCACCTCAAGATTCGAATACGGTATTTCCTCACTAACTGAACAATAGGTGGTTCGAAAGATGAAGCCCTGTCAAATATAGTTTTCAGTTATCCATTTCTTGAGCCACACACACACTCTCTAGGCTTAATAATAATAATAATAATAATAATAATAATAATAATAATAATAATAATAATAATAATAATAATAATAATAATATACCCTTTATGTCTGTTTCTAAACATTGTCGTCACTCTCGTACTGGCAATTTATATTTACAAGAATTAGCAATCGAATCAGCTCAATTTCTGTAGCCACAATGTTACGAAAAAAAAATTTGTTCTCAACGTTATTCATTCTTTCATCTCTGGCATTTTTATGGTCAAAGGATGCAGAGATCCAAGATAGATTAGACGGTCTCTATGCCACTAAACACCCCCTCTCAAAAACAAAAAAACAAAAAAATTATGGCAGTGGTCTTACGCCCGGTAAATCAGGTAGCTGCCCAAATATGACAAGAAAGAAAAAGTAACACAAATAATCTTTATATAACAGAATGTTGGCAAGAGAACATACAACTGTACTAACTACATGAACTCGTGCCAATGGATGGTTTACTATAAAGATAACAATAAGAATCAAATGTTACAATTTTTATGGTGCAGAATCCCCTGGATTTTGCAGTCTGGAACATCCCTCGACATTTACAATTGCCGAAAATATTTCGATGGTGACAAATGGTCAAATTCTCATCGAAACGCTTTGAAAACTAATCATCAAGAGGATCAATACTTACTCGGTCTCATCCAGATCTGTCCGTCCGTTCTCAAAACATTTTGTTTAGAAACTCGCATACAGACAGGTAAACAGTACGGTATTCTTCCACAGACAAAAGCTAATGACTACTAAAACGTGACAAAATAGCGGCACTGAAACGTACAGGAAATTAAACCTAGCCGATATACTGTACTGGTGAGAGTACGGACGCTGATCCCAGGCAAGCGGGGAGCAATGAGGCAGCAAGGCTAGCAAGCTGTTAACCCGTTGTTACTCTCTTACACTAATGAGTTAATTTGGTAATTGGTAGTCAGCTGTATGCACCAGGTCACTAATGTAGGTGGAGAAAAACAAAGGAATGGTAACCTTATCCCAAAATACTAGCTGACATGCGAAAGAATATCTCACTGGAGTCACCATCTTAGAATCTAACAAAAGGCAGATGGAACAGCAGTAGCAACCTGGTTATGCAGCTGATTGTCCGATCAGCTTAAGTTAAACAACGTTGGGTTTTGGTTGGTACTTGGATGAGTGACCGCCAAGAAATACCAGTCTGCATTCTTTAGATTTGGATCAAAACCTTTATTCTTCCAGAGGGCGATTGATAACTCCAGGGTTGACAAATGCGCAGCGAAAACTATAATAAGCGCATAAAGCTCAATGGTACTCGTATTAATAGGTTTAGTTATCGCTTCTTCCCTCTGCTGCAAACCTCTGGATTTCGTCCTGCCTCTGCGTTTTACAGATTCAAGAACCTTCTTCCTTCTTTACGGGGAAGCCACATCGCTGCTTATTAAGGCTAAACTCAATCTTTTATCTTTCCATTCTCCAAAGTCTTTTTCCCTATGGGGGTTTTCAGTTTTTCGTCCCTCAACGTTCGTACACCAGAGATCTGATAACATGCTTTCATGGTGGTCCGGCGTTAACGGTGGTTGTAGATATGTTATTCAATCATTCTGGGATAACGACACTTGGAGACTGTGACGTGGGTAGAGACTCCTTCCCTCATAGTAATGATTGTAAAGTTACTGTTGCCGGGCTAATTTGTTGCTGAAAGCTATTAACACATTTTACAATGATCTTATTTTTTCATGTAGTATAAACATATGTTGTCATTTGAGTAATGTTATGTTGTTATTCATGGTGCTAACAGTTATTTTCTGCTCATCTCTATGATCTTTACATAGTCTCATTACAGAAATGCTTCGTTAACATTCACTGTCATAACAGTTGTACTGTGTTATCTAAAATTATCGTAGAAGCAATATTCAGGGCCATCACAAGGACGAAATGTTGATATTGAAGCTGTAACAGAGGCAACAGTTTGAAAAGAACTTTCACCAGCAGTACCTGATGCCGAAATGTTTTGTGCGTGTAACGACAAATCCGTTACCTTTACCTGCTGGCGGGATGTTACGCTTCCGGAGACGTTCTGTTACTGACAGTGATCATGGAGGCGTCAGGCTGGCAACGAAAACCCATCACCATGGTCAAGTAGAGAAAATTATATAAGGTAAATAAGAGCACATCGTATGAGACGGCTGTTGGTCAGTAACACTTCCTTCACGCTTCGTCAGTCATTACGATTAACAACAATACTTCCGAAACGATTTAATTAAATATGAACAGCTCCTTGCTTTGTAATTTCTATCACAATTACATTATATGCATATATATGCATATATATATATATATATATATATATATATATATATATATATATATATATATATATATATATACACATACCTATGTACATTGGGAGTTTTTATCCACATCATGGCTGAGGAAAAGAACAATAAAAAACATGAAAAAGTACAACTCATCAGACTGAAAATCTACTTATTGTTTCTATGTCCGAAGACTGCACATACACTGTATCATTAAGCATATCTTTTTTCTGCTAAATTTTTCTAAAAATAATAAGCTCTTTATTATTTCCCTTCTCAGCGTGGTAACGGTGAAGAAATCCTGAATCGATGCTCATTGGAAAAATGTTAGGGATTTTATCATTAAAATTTTTATTTCTGTAAACAATTCATTCTCCAATGGAAAGACGCATTCTCGATGTTTTGATTGTATGGTTCAGGATTTCCTCTGTCCCCGTCACCACGCTGAGAAGGGAAATAATACAGAGCTTATTATGTTTAGAAACAATTTAGCAGAAAAAATATATGCTTAATGATACAGTATATGTGCAGTCTTCGGACATAAAAACAATAAGTAGATTTTCACTCGGATAAGTTGTACTTTTTTAGGTTTTTTTGTCCCTTTCCTCAGCCATGACGTGGATTAAAAATTCCCAATGTACATAAGTGTGTGTATATACATACATATATACAGACATACATAAGAAGGATAAAAGGTGCATATATATACATATATATATATACATATATATATATATACATATATATATATATATATATATATATATATATATATATATATATATATATATATATATATATATGCACATTTTATCCTTCTTCCTTTACATGCAATTGTGGTAAACAAATTTTTCGTCTAGGGAAGAAATTTGTTGTATATATATATATATTTGTTATATATATATATATATATATATATATATATATATATATATATATATATATATATATATATATATATATATATATATATATATATATATATATATATATATATATATATTATATATATATATATGTATATATGTGTATATATATATATATATATATATATATATATATATATATATATATATATATGTATATATACATATATAATACACACATATATATATATATATATATATATACATATATATATGTATATATACTGTATATATATGTGTATATATATATATATATATATATATATATATATATATATATATATATATATATATATATATATATATATACAGGGTGTTTAAATTAGAGCCCCCTCTCTACAGCATAAACTAAAATTGATATGGACGAAAACAAGAGTAATTCAGAACAGGTATTTATTTAAGTTTCTCTCTGAGTATTCAATACTTTGTGTGGCCTCCATCTGCCTGTACCACAGCCTGCATTCTTGAGGGGTATGATTTCAGCAAATCGCAAAAAAGCTGAGACTCAAACTCCATTTCCCTGAGCACTTCGGTCACCTCTCTTCGCAGGTCATTGAGGCTTGGTATACCATCATAGTTCACTATGCGCGCTTCAACACGATTCTTTAAGATACTACCAATGTTTTCACACACATTAAGGTCAGGGGAGCTACCTGGAAATTCACCTGACGAGAAGAAATCGATACCACTGTTTCGAAGCAGCTCCTGTGTCTGAAGAACCTTGAAACATGGTGCCTTATCATGCAGAAATGTGACTTCTTCAACAGACAACACATTTTCAAGAACTTTGAGGAAAGGAAATACTCCACCAGTAAGCACAGTTTCTCTGAAGTATTCGCCATTCCATGACTGCCTTTTTTCTTTTATGATCCACATTAACCATTTGGCTAAGAAACAGAAAAATTCCCAAACATTCAGGAAATTTCACAACTTGGCAATAGAGCACATCATTGCTGATATCATCCAACTTTGCAGCCCAAATGATGTCATTTTTATGATTTGGCTTCCTGACTGTGTAAATGAAGAATTCATCTGATGCGGCAACATGGAGAAAGTCAGCTTCATCCCAATCTTTAAGAAATGAATCACAAAACCATGCACGGTCTTCTCTCTGTTGCTGAGTGATGTTGGGCTTGCTGATAATATGAAATGGCTTGATACCAGATTTTTTCAACTCACGATATACAGCACTATAACTTCTCTTCTTTCCCCTTTTTGTTTCTAGTTCAAGTGCCAATTTACATAAAGACTTTCTTGGTCTACCCACTGCCTCAGCTATGATGTCTTTTGATTCCTGAGAAAGGACTTCAGGCCTTCCAAGATTCTCACTCTTTTTGCGGTGACAGTCATATGGATTTTTGTTCCAGTTTCTTTTAACAAAGGATTCATCTTTTTTAATGTATTTAGCTATCCATGAACGTGAAATGAAGGATGCGCCAGCATCCCTGGCCTCTCTGAAGGTTATAGCCCAGATTCGGTCAATCCATCTGATTTCCTCCAAGTCGTTAGCCATGGCTGTATCTAACTCCGTCACTCAGTCTGAAAATACAAGAAATGTAAAATGAAAAATAGCTTAATAGAAACTTAAAATAATGTACTTGGAGATAGGCTATAGCAGAAAACTTCATAACTTCCATTTGTTCTGTGGAGGGGGGGGCCTCTAATTTGAAACACCCTGTACATATATATATATATATATATATATATATATATATATATATATATATATATATATATATATATATATATATATATACATATATATATATATATATATATATATATATATATATATATATATATATATTGTATTGACTAAAAAGCACACTTGTTATGGCTATGATGACCGATAAATTTCTGCATAAATCAAACGCTTCATAAGATTCTGTTCATTGTTTGAACCCATTCCACATTATGACATCACATGCTAAGAATAAAGTAGACATAAGAGCCTCTCTCAAGGATCAAACGCCGACCTTCCACTTTCGAAAGCGCATGTGAATTTATCCGCTGCCGAGTCAGCTAATAAGATCCCGAGAAACTTTATGACAATGACGAAAGTCCACCGATTGCCTTTCTCTGACCCCCTTCCTCAGCCCTCCCCCTCCCCAACACGTTTCCTCTCTCCCCAAATAATAAGTCACAAATCATTATATGTCACTGCAATTTCCAACCGAAGTTTGAAAGTGCAAGGGGGTGAGGGGCCTCTAGTAGGAGCCGGTATTCGGAAGTTTTGAGTAATCACTAGAAAGGAGAGAGAGAGAGAGAGAGAGAGAGAGAGAGAGAGAGAGAGAGAGAGAGAGAGAGAGAGAGAGTGGGGACAGGACAGACGAGGCGCGTAAATCCTTTCACAGGAAAAGAAGTCGACGTGGCATTGGCCTGGGAGGAGGAGAAGGAAGAGGTAAAGCGAAGGTTACAAAGCAAGTAGCTGAGGTTCCTTTCATACTCCTCTACGCTATTTCAATTTCCCTGTTTACCTTTTCAATTTTATACCAAATGCAAATCCCCAGATCTGAAGCTGGTTGGAAGAACTAGATTTTATCACTAGAAAAAGCAGATAGGTCTGCCTACTGTTATCCTTTTCTACTCCACTTTACTTTCAGGCTTTCACTCCTAGACCCCATAATATCCGTTTTTATTCTATCCCATTTAACTTGAGCTAATAAATGGGTCCGGAGGATGAATGATAAGAAGAGGATGCAGGAAATACGAAGGAGAAGGAAACAGAGATGTCGATCGTACAAAACTGATTCTGCTCTTTTCTTTATCAGAACATTGTCATGGATAATGATCGGTGGCTCTTACAATGGCATAGGCTTAAAAATTCTGTCTTGAAAACCAAAAACTTCAGCTGAATAATGCTGGTTTTCTTCAGGGTGACATGAGACGAAAACCAAGCAATGCTTGTGTATATACACATAGATACATACATACGTAAGTGAATATACATATACATATTTATACAAGTATATACTGTGTATATATATATGCATATATATGTACATAAACATGTATAATATATACATTATATATATATACATATAATATATATATAATATATATATATATATATATATATATATATATATATATATATATATATATATATATAATTGCTATTATATGGCATCAATTGAGTTTGTTGCAGGGATCTTCATAAAACACTCGTGCTTCAATAACTGGTGAAAAATACGCACACTTCCTGCTTTCATTTATTGGTTTTTGTCACGACAGCTGTTTCACCACTCTGTGGCATTTTCAAGTGACTAATGGTTTACACCTTGGATTTACAATAATATACACACACACATATATATATAATATATATATATATATATATATATATATATATATATATATATATATATATATAACTATATAATTGTTTTGCCAATATTTTCTCATGAATGAATCTCTTCGTATGCATATGTTGCCAGTGAAACGAAAAGATAGCAGCGGCACCTGCCTTTAAGGTAAACTGAAAAACTTTATCGTTTCACGTTTTAGGAAAAGGCCGTTGCTAGATTTTTGTTTTCCAGTCATGGGTAAATCATACAAAACACATTTATTCGTGAGAAAATAATGGAAAAATACTAAAATACGTACATCAATACACACAAAGACATACATACACACACACACACAATATATATATATATATATATATATATATATATATATATATATTACTGTATATATATGTACACACATACATATATTTATATATGTCAACGCTCTGGGACGCAAGAGACTGTTAAATCCTGACGATCATGTCTCAACTCATCCCAATAGGTCTGAGTCTTCCCATTCCCGGGGTGCTCACAGGAGCCCACCTGCTATTTTCCCAGGGGTTGTAGGAAGGACATGTCCAAGTCATTTCTATCCCTTTCATAATTATCTCATCTGCACTCGGAACTTCTGTAATTTCCCTTTCGGTATCATTTCTCACTCTAACATGCCATCTGACTGCTAACTTTCTTTTTAAAGCTTTATTCTCAAACTGACCAAACTTTTAAATATAGTTTCATTTCCGTACTATGATTCATGTCTACATGGTAATACAGTTCTTGCTAGACCCGAGTATAATCTTACTTGCGTAGGCTATTTTACTCTATTTGATTTCTAAATCTGATGCAGCCTGTCCATTGTTTGATTTGTCTTTTTTAGTTTTTCATTAATCTTTAGTTCAAGAGAATCACTAGCGATGTTCCTAAACATTTTAGCGATTCCGCTTCATTAACCCTTTCTCTATTCTGTTTTTCTTATCCTGAGTACCATCTCTCTAGATATATTATGCATTTTATTAAGCAAGCTTTATAAACCTTGTGGTGCTTTGCTGATTAAAACAGCATCATCTGCATACTCCCAAGTTTCTATCGTTACCACAATCTAAATCTGCCCTTCCATGAGAAGGGCAAACAACAAAGGTAAAATTACATTCCACCCCACTATTTACTACAAATTCATTCGACGAGACCCCATCAACATTAACTACGTTCGTGGAAAATCTCAATTAGCATCACAGATTTAATGGGAATACCATCATGAGCTATGGTTGTAATTTTTCCATGGCTGCTCAATCTCTATGGAAGGACTGATGCGAGATGTCAGAGAAGGGGCAGTATATGTAACTGCAAAGTTGGGGAACAGAGAATCTGTCACGACTGTCATGAAAGAAGTGTGGAAAGGCTGATGTTTGTAATGTAGATGATACAGTAATGATTAAGAACTGTCAATGACGAACTGCAAAAACTCATGGATGACTTGAAAGTGTTTCCAAGAAGAGAAAGTTGAGAGTTAATTTGAGCAAGAATAAGGTTTTCAGGGTAAATGGAAAACCACGAAGATGGAGCAATAAATGTTAATATGGTTGCTGGAAATATGAAAGCATTTGGGAGCAAATGTATCAGATGATGTGATGAGAGGGCGTCGAGTCATAGGATATGTGAAGCAAGAAATTTAAATGGGTGTATGCAAAAGATAGGGAAGATACTTCAAACTGCCTATGGAGGCAACGCATGAACGTATGAAAGGTGTTTCAAGCCAACATTACGTTATGAAAATAAAGTCTGCATGCTGACTGCAAATAAAAGTAAAAAGGTTAAATGGATTGTTGTGTTTTATTTGTAGCGCAAGAAGTGTAGTCTGTTTTCGGCAGCCACCTCAGGTTACTGGTAACGGCTTACAGTTGAATACATACACACACATATATATATATATATATATATATATATATATATATATATATATATATATATATATGTGTGTGTGTGTGTGTGTGTGTGTGTGTGTGTGTGTATATATATATATATATATATATATACCATTAGCATTCGACAATAATTACAAGGTTATCGACATAAACGACTGCAGTTTCCAAAGGACACATCTGTAGTTCTAACGGGCTATACCGATAGGAAAAACATACGATCTGATGCATAGTCGTTTTTGTTAACCTCACAATTCTTAGCACTATCCATATTTCTGCTTTTACTTGTAGTATATGATATTGCTCTAACCTCTCTGAATATTTCTTTAAGTCTTACTTTCATCATTCTCTTCTATCTAAAATACACAATAAGCACTGCCTTCTCCGTAATTATAGAGGTAACAGTAAATAAGACTGTAACGACGGCTCCCTCTTACTCATAATAGAGTACTTCCTTCCATTCATTATACAATTCATTTACTTCTTAAAAATACTTGACTTTTTTTTAACGATATTTCAAATTTCATTTCTGCCGTGCCCTTTCATACGTTTGATCCGACTTGACATCCGCTTAGGCACAGCTACGTTCTAGTGGTCTCAAAAAGGACTGCTAAGTTACTTAAGTGCCTATAAACTCGAGTCCTTTTCTTTCGGATTAATGAAAAATGAACTTAAAATATATAATTGTTTCTCAAAAGATACTGAAGTATTCATACTCAAAACAATATTTTTTTTCAATTAGACTAGTTGGAACGTGTCAGTGAATGTTATCACGAGTTATTCGAGAAGAGATGAATAGCTCCTTGATCAGGTAAAAAGCAAGTAAAACAGTCATTTGAAAACTAATTTATAAGCAGTTTTTCCAAACTTTCATCACTACTTTAGTTTCATAAGTTGAGGGAGCTGACCTCGTGTCTTGGGAGAGACTGGCCTTCTAATGTATTACACTTTGCTGTAGTCTTACACTTAATGTAACTTTTACACGTAAGTCCGATTTGCATTTCCAATTTGAGATTTGCACAACAGTTCAATTATTGCACAACAGTACTTGATTATCACACGTTATCAAGTTTTATAAACGTTTGATTCTAGCAGGTACTTACTTTAATTCACACATGCACTCTGAATATTACTCTTAACCTAAGTTTTGGATATTTATCAGATTCTCATCCTATATTCAGCTAATAATCATCAAATACTCCTCGCACATGTTTGACCCTGATGCGAGTCTCATCTTCCTTGCATTATTGTTTTCGTCGCCGTGTAGGCCTTCCATCTGTTGCGCTCTTAAGTAGACTGGAAACGCTTGTTCACGCATGACCAAATTACATTTCTCCCTTTAGTTTTCAATATTTCTGCCCATCATTCAGCCATTTCTCCTGCTGAAGCTAATCGCACAGTTATTTAGATAGACAAAATATTACTGTTATTAGCTTCTGATGTTACAAAATGTGATTAATGATGAAAACAAAGGCAGAGATGACAATAAAACAATAATAATAAGTGACTATAATAATGATGAAGATGATGATGATGATAATAATAATAACAAAGCTGATAATAACAATATTATTAAGTCATTATTGTGACCGCACTTGACTGCACTTGAGAGAGTAACTCCTATCAGTCTATTCTTTTCCCTGTTACGAGCGAAACGTACATTCAGAGAATCATCACCCAGATTGCTAAACAGCAGACAAGGCTACGTGTGCACCTCTGATATTGTTCCGTTAACCCTCCCCCTCCCCAGTCCCCTTCCACGCAACCACACCACATCCTTTCCTCAGCTCCCTTTAACAAGGTCTAATCGGTACATGAAAGGCTTCTTGTTAGTTAAAGCCTCTGAAGTGAGAACTCTTTTCTGAAAGTTCTCTTGCATGATAATGCTCGAGTCATTTGCGTCTGTAAGGGTGTCAAGTCGCCTCTCCATTCTTGTGTTTCGTTCCTCATATGTACATTAATCACGTCATATATGTTACTTGTTATTATTTCAGAGTCTTTATGTATCTCATCCTATGCATCATTGTACGGCCTTTCCGCCGATATATATATCTGCCTTTTACATGTTCTGTAATGCATTATGTATGTCTTTTTATGCCTGTTAACAAACACAATTTCTGTATGGACGCAGTGGGGGGCCCTCAGATCGCCCACTACCTTTCCATCCACTTTTCGCATTATAAACACCTGTCGAGAATAATAAAGAATCGGTCTTTCACTTCTGACATTTCTTGAACCTCACACTGGTGACCCCGGAGTGACAGGTAGTGCAGTTTTGGCCCAGCCATTAACGGACTGAAAACGGCCGCAGCCTACCATCAGAGAGAGTCATTGGCAAAATAATTACAGTGTCAAAGTTTAGGCCTCTGATAGCTTCCTCCCTGGTGGAAACCATGCCATTAAAGTACTAAATACGGTGTACCCAAAAAGGGCAGGTTTTGGCACTTCATTCAACCACTCGAACAATCAGCACCATTAACGACTCAACACGGCGCATTTTCCCGCGTTTTGGTGCATAAGTAGTAAAAATGTCAGATGCTGAACTTCAATGCGAACCCGCGAGCATCGTCTGTACGCCCCTCTCGCCAACAAAGCCAGACGTGGTCAAACTTCCTCAGTTTTCCTGGCAGAACACGGCATCATGGTTCCTGCATGCAGATACGCACTTTTGTGTGGCGCGCATCTCAGATGATGCTATCAAATCCAACGTACCCATGACCGTGCTCCCAGAAGAGGTGTTCAACAGAATTTCCCCATGGCTTGAAGCGCAGCCAGGCAAGGTCACATATGCTGCCTTGAAGGATAAACTCATCCAAACTTACTCCATGCCCCTGACTGACAGAGTGCAGTGTGCAATCGACCTATTATCCCAGCCCCTCGGAGAAGCATCACCCAGGGAAGCCTGGAACGAACTGTGGGGGTTGGTAACACACCAGGCCATGATGAAAATGGGAGGAAGAGGAAGGTAGACTTAACGAGAGCGATTTTCCTTCGGCACCTCACGCAGGAAGTTAGGGGCCAGAAAAAACATGCAGACGCCCTCGACATGGACGCCTTAGTCGACGTTGCCCAAAAAATACACAAGGCCATCAAGGCCTCGAAACATGCCGCTGCCCTGGGAGCCTGCAGCCTGACAGAGGAGAACGACGACAGCAGTGAGACATCAACGCTGTTTACAGGAAGAAGACGCAATTCTGGGAACACAGGACATGGTCAAACCTGGCGTGGTGCTTCTTCCATAGAAAATTCAGCACCAATGCCAGGAACAACAGACCTCCCTGTTCCTTTACAAAACAACAAAAGAGGCCACAAGTAACAGCAGTGGCCGTGAAATTCAACTCCCCCAACCAGCAGGCTTCTTTATCAGAGACGAAATTTCGATACGGCGCCTGCCGGTAGATACAGAGCAATGCAGTTAGTCTTCCCACCATCCGAGGAAGATTTAGAAAAGATACCTGACTCAAAACCCGCCCTCATAGCAGCAAACGGAACTCTCATCCGCATGTATAGCATGATGACACAGACTATCTCAATTCTGGGCCGCAGATACCAATGGCCCTTCGTCGTCGTGGAGGTCAAGTTCCCCCTGCTGGGCGCAGACTTCCAAGGGCACCACAGCCGACTTCCAAGGGCACCACAGCCTTCTGGTCGACGTCAAAAGACAAAGCCTCCTCGAAACAGGAACCTGCCACTCCTGTGAGCTCTCCACCGGACCTGGAATGCTCGCCATCTGCTCCACAGCACTACCGGCTACACGTCCCTCCTACAGGAGTTCCCGGACGTATTTAAACCTGAGCTATGCCAGTCACCAGGGGCTTCAGCAAATCACAGCATCTTCCATCATATCACCACGACAGGCCCACCAACCCATGCCAAGTTCCAACGACTGTCCCCCCAAAAGTTACAAGACGCAAAACGGGCCTTCTCAGAGATGGAACGGATGGGGGTCTGTACAAAAGCATCAAGCTCGTGGGCGTCTCCCCTCCACATGGTAAAGAAGTCTGATGGCTCATGGAGGCCCTGCGGGGACTATCGGTGCTTGAATTTACTGACAACACCAGACCACTACCACCTCCCTAACATGCAAGACCTGACGGGCACCCTTCACGGCACGAAGATTTTCTCCAAGATGGACCTGCTGAAGTCATACTTCCAAGTCCCTGTGCATCCTGACGACATCCCAAAGACCGCCATCATCACGCCCTTCAGGACTTATACATTTTCCTATTCCACCTTCGGTCTCAGGAACACAGGTGCCACATTCCAGCACCTGATGGACACCATCTTGGGGGATCTGCCTTTCTGCATCTGCTTCGTCAATGAAATTCTCATATTCTCCAGGTCCCCAGAGGAACACCTTCGCCAAGTCCACGCCGTCCTGAAATGTCTGCAGGACAGCAGACTAGTCATCAGGTTTTACAAATGCATTTTCGGGACAGAAAAAGTACACTTCCTTGGGCACAAGATTTCCCCAGCAGGAGTGCGCCCCATGGCCTCTAAAGTAAAAGCTATAGAGAATTTCCCGAAACCACAAACCATCAAGGCCCTTCAGGAGTTTCTCAGGATGATAAACTACTACTGACGTTTCATCGCAGACGTCGCCCGCACTATGTACCCCCTGACATCAATCCTGAAGGGCAAGCCAAAAACACTGACCTGGGAGGCTCCACAGCAGCAGGCATTCATAGAAACAAAGACAGACCTTGCCAATGTCACTACCTTGACTCACCACAACCCTGCAGCCGCCCTCAGACTGACAACTGACGCCAGCAACATTGCCTGCAGCGCAGTACTCGAGCAACTAGTGAACGGCGCCGCCCAACCCTTGGCCTTCTTCAGCCACAAGTTTTTGCCAGCAGAGACCTGCTACAGCGCCTTCAACAGGGAGCTGCTGCCTATCTACCAGGCCGTGAGACACTTCAAAGTACCTGCTGGAGGGGACCGAATTCACAATCCTAACAGATCACAAACCCTTGGTGCACGCATTTGCAAAGCCGGGAGACACATGGTCTGCAAGACAACAGCGACACCTGACCACCATCTCCGAATTCGGGTGCACCATCAACTACGTCTCTGGCAGGAAGAACTCAGTAGCCGATGCCCTGTTGAGAGTAGAAATCAATTCCCTTCACTTCGGCATAAACTACAAAGACCTGGCAAAAGAACAAGCATCAGACCCACAGACGGCAGACTACAGAACGGCAGTGACGGCTCTTAAGTGGGAAGACATGTCCTTAGGAAACTCGAACACAACTCTCCTCTGCAACACCAGCACAGGCCGCCCCCGCCCCCTAGTACCCGCCTCGAGGAGGAAGCAGGCGTTCGACATAGTCCACGGTCTCTCCCATCCATCAGGGCACACAACGGCGTGCCCCAGACTGGCAAGTTCGTCTGGCATGGCATCAACAAGGACGTCCGACAGTGGGCAAGGAGCTGCATCCCAAGCCAAGCGAGCAAAACATCCCGGCACACAGAATCTGGGTCGGCAACTTCCCCAAGCCTTGTCGGCACTTCGGCCACATCCACATCGATGTCGTCAGGCCTCTTCCACAGTCGGGAGAAGCCAGATACCTCCTGACGATCACAGACCGCTCCACCTGCTGGTGCGAGGCAATCCCCATGGAGGAGGCATCAACAGCGTCATGCACAGAGGCCCTCCTCTCCAGTTGGATCAGCCATTTCGGAGTGCCAGACAGCATCACTATAGACAGGGGTCCAGCCTTCCTGTCAAAGCTCTGGGTCTCCTTGGCACGCCTGATGGGTACAACACTACACAGCACAACGGCCTACAACCCCCCAGCGAATGGCATGGTCGAGAGAGTGCACCGCTCTCTTAAGGCAGCTCTCATGGTGTGTTGCACCGACGAGAGGTGGAGGAACAGCTCCCCTGGGTGCTGCTGGGTCTCCGCACTGGATCGAAAGCAAATGGCGATGCCTCCCCTGCTGAGAAAGTCTTCGGGGAGACACTGGCTGTCCCCGGAGAATTCTTCCCACCGACCGGCTGACGGCACCTACACCCCCTCCCGAGGTTGAGGGAACTCACACAGAAGTTCCCACCCTGCCATAAGACCTTAACCGACAGAACCACCACTTACAGCCCACCCGCCTTAGACTCCTGCGCCTATGTCTTCGTCAGGGTGCATGCCGCAGACCGCCCTTAACCAGGCCCTACATACAGGGATCCCCACCGAGTCATCAGGCGGGCCACCATGGCATACCTCCTTGACATCCACGGCGTGAAGACTGGGTTACCATCCACAGACTGAAGCCAGCATTCCTGTTGGACAGCAAAATACGCAAGGAGGCAGTCAGGCAGGCGCCCCAGAGTCCCCCCCCCCCATACCTTCCCGCAGACACACCTGCCCCCCCAACCAAAGCAGGGTCCGGGGCGGCCAAGGGGACACATCGAGTCAACCCAAGATGTCGGTTCCACCCCGTGCCCACAGTTCTCCAGGAGTAGGGGCCCACTCCAACTACCTCAGCAATTGCGTGATTAATGTTATTTCATCCAATAATTGCTCCTCTAATTATTGTCTTGGGGGAGGGGGAGTATTTGTAAGGGCATCAAATCGCCTCTCCATTCTCATGTTTCGCTCCTCATATGTACTGTACATTAATCACGTCATATTGAATATATTAAGTGTTATTATTTCAGATTCTTCATGTATCTCATCGTATGCATCATTGTACGGCCTTTCCGCCGATATATATATATATCTGCCTTTTACATGTTCTGTAACTCATTATATATGTCATCTTATGCCTGTTAACAAACACAATTTCTGTAAGGACACGGGGGGAGGGGGGGCCTCTGGTTGCCCGCTACCCTTCCGTCCGCTTTTCGCATTATAATCACCTGTCAAGAATAATAAAGAATCAGTCTTTCACTTCTGACATTTCTTGAACCTTACACGTCCTTTTCCCTTCAAGATTTAGTTTTCCTTCTCTTTACTTTTGTGATTACATTTGAGTGCTTTAGGTGGCAGTTAGGAAACATTAACTAGTGATAATAGTACTCATATACTACGAGTTTCAGATACTTACTCATAGACCAGTGTTTAGGACTTTCTTCTCACACATGGAAGAGCATGAAATCACATCCTGAGTACGGTAGAACGATCTAGGTGCATCCCGTTAACCCGCAGCTGTTCATAATTACTCGACAGCAAAAGTACTTGCTGACAGCCACAAAATTAACAAACTAACACCTTCCGCAGCCATCACCACTAGAGGCAACAGGCGTATAGATGACAAACAGACAAGTTGCTGTTGATCAGTACCTTTTTTCTTTGCCTCTTTTTACTGCAGTGTACTGCAAATGTGCTGATGAGTAAAGGCCATCACTGTTTATACCTCACGTAGAAATACTAAAACATGAATCTATCGTACGCTGTACATACGTACACTAATATATATATATATATATATATATATATATATATATATATATATATATATATACATATATATACATATATATACACACATATACACACACACACACACACACACACACACACATATATATATATATATATATATATATATATATATATATATATATATATATATATATATATATATATATATTGTGCATATATATAAATAATGTATACGTATGTATACACCATACAGTAGTTTCAGATTTCATTAATATTTCTACGTAAGGCACAAATATTAATCATCAGTACATTTGCGGTACACTGCAGTAAAAAGAGGCAAAGAAAAACGGCACTGATCAACAACAACTTGAAATGGAGGCCATTATTACCACAGAAACGACTTTACTATTACGGTGGGAGTGAGATGATGATGATAAACGACAAGAAAAAACAGGTAAATGGACAAGCGGACTTAACCGTTATTTTGGCGACCACTTCAGGACCATGCTTTGTTATCAAGGTTCCAATAATAATTTGTCAACAAATATTTATTTAAACTCGGAAGTCGGTTTGATGAAGGGTTTGAATATATCGAAACGATGTAATTGTTGTTTTTCAATCACCCTAGAAGTCCTGGACGTTGGTATAAAGATGTTAAACAAAATCCTCCTGTTGCAGGGATGGCACTTGAACATGGCCAACGATGCCTTTGGCTTCTCCGATGGCCTTTGTATTTTTTGGCACAAGTTTCAACGGCTTTTGCGATTCGATCACGTGACAGCACAAAAACACGAGTTTGGGATTTGCGGAATGAGTCAACAAAGCGTTGTAAAAGAGGCCGTAGTCTTCATGTGCTGTTAGCTGGCTTTTTTTCAAAGAGAGAGAGAGAGAGAGAGAGAGAGAGAGAGAGAGAGAGAGAGAGAGAGAGAGAGAGAGAGAGAGAATTGGCGAAAATTCGTCCTCTTGAGCCAAGTCTTGATTAAACATATCTTTGATCTGCAATAAAAGTACTGAAGTTCTGACTTTCATCTACCGCAAGTCCGGACACTACTACGTGCAGTATAAAAAGTGATTCAAAGTGAAGACTGCGGATGGAGGATACAACTTTAGGTGCTACGGTTTCGTCACCGAGTGACAAATCGTTGGGGGAGAAGGAAACAAGAAGGACATGATGAGGAGAAGGGCATCAACATCGAGGTGGCAATGAGACAGCTGGGCAATCGAGCGAAAATGACTGTAATATCCGTCATTAGAAGCGGGATTCAAGCAACATGGCGTGCAGTAATTTCTTGGTCTCTCAAAGTTTTCCGGTTCCAAATTAGCGCGGCAGAAACTTATTTCTTAAGAGCGGACCATTATCTGCTTCAGGGAAGTGACGACAACAGTGGCTGCATGGAAAGGTACTTGAACAAAAATCCTCCAGATAAGAAGTTGCACAACACCCGACAAGCTATCACATCCCCATATCCATTTTACGAAGATCAAAAATCTCTGAATAGTTTAGTTTGGAGACTGCGAAATTCACTCCCACTCTTCAGAATGCTCTCCTTGCTTCTGTTCTCCCGGATTACTCTTTAGTTTTCCATTTTTTGAGCTGTGTCTATAGTCTTCTTCAAGCATAGTTTCCACTATTTTTTCCGATTCTTGATTTTCCGAAAATCAAGGGTTTAGAGGCCAAACGACATGGCTAGAAACTATAGCATGAAGCACGGAGGAAAGAATCTTTGCGCAGTTATGTATAATCAATAATAAAATAACTTCATTTTCAACTGTCTGGCATCTGAACAATTAGCAAGCACATTGGAAAAAAACAGATAATTAACATGCTACGAAAAAGTACAATCAATCTTTCTCTCCTTCTCTCTCGACCATTAACTCAGATGTTGCGATACCGCATATTCTCTTAACGAGGGAGACACCACAGTCTTCAGTGACGTCATCCATCGAACGGACGTTTTGGCGCTTTTCCTTCTGGCGAGAATCGTAGAAATAGAGACTTTTAAGAATCTATCGCTCTCTCTTCTCGATGCTTCTTAGGACGTTCTACAAAACGTCTTTGGTCCAACTGAAGGCTTTCCTTTCCCTTTTCCTTTTCTTTGTCCCATTATATTGCCTTTATGCCCGTGGGTGTTAGATGCTTTTCATTCCCTTGCATGTAAATTGCTTTGACACCTACTGATGCAGTCTGTATCACATTATATCTATAATTCAACTGATTTAACATGTGCTATTTTCCTGTTTTAAAAAAATCAGCAGCTTTAACCTATAATCGCTGAGTACTCTATGCATTTATTCTTTACACAAGGAAATATCTAACGCCTAGTGAGCTCCTAGTTTCTTGCTGTTCTTGATCTTTTATCCAGAGTTCAGCGCCCACGAATATCACCACCAACTCGTCTTATCTCGAACTATAATGCCGATAAAGAAACTGAACTAGTAGCTGCTTCGGTTCCTGAGTATGAACAGCAAATTACTTTACGGGACCATATGTGAAATTTTGCCAATTCTGTCAATAATGTTATTGGGTGACAACAGACTCAACCCTTGCACACACAAAAATAATCTGCTCCCGGAAAAGAAAACGCTCAGGATCTCCAGATTTAAAGGGTAAGGAAATAAAGAGATGGGAATGAAATGAGTAAAAAAAAAAAAGAGCGGCAAGAGACTGCAGAAAAAGTTATAAAGTAATAATCATAATGACCTACTGAAAGTTCGCAATTTTCGCCGAGTACTAAAAAAGGACTTCAAAAATCTTTCAGGAGAACTATTCAGTAAGTTTTTTGGTCCTTTCCTACTTCTTGTAGAACCGCAAATTCTTATCCTCATATGAAAATATTTATCATTTGACTTAAGTCATCCTAAATTTCTTGAGGGAATAACGATAAGATAAAAAAAAAAAAGATTACCTCAATATAATCACTGACGTGGTGTGATGATGTACATGTATACAATGTACACCATTCCAACAATTTACGGTAGAGAAGACAGTTTTCTATCAATATATAGAGATCAGTCACGGTTTATTATCCACACACGAGCAAAAAAATTGGAAACTTTACTGTGAAAAGTCACGCAGCCCAAAAATCATTCTCTTTCTCTCTCTCTTCTCAGGACGATTACAAAAGGAGCAAAAGAAATATACTGAAAAATACTTAGTATTTATTTAGGCGTTTGTCCGAGACAGATCAATGTACCGTTACCATAAGGGAAAAACTGTGCATCATGTGGAATGTGGGTCCGTGTGCATTTACTGTCAGTGTTCTACAAGGAAACGAGACAATCTCTCTCTCTCTCTCTCTCTCTCTCTCTCTCTCTCTCTCTCTCTCTCTCTCTCTCTCTCTCTCTCTAATCCCTATGACGGAATTCAGTGCCCTTTACGTAATCATTTTCTCTCCCTCGCTCATTCTCTAGTTAAAAACTGTATTTCCATCTATGGCTTCGCTTCTCGTTTCGCGCACCATTCAAACTCAAGCAGCTGTTCTAACTACTTTCGCCGCCCTTTGTATGGTTTCAGCCATTCAGTTTATTATTGTTATTATCTGGTGTAGAAGAGCTGGATGAAGTAGCAGTGAGAGGGCCGATCTGGAAGGGATTTGAAGATTATTGGCGATTTTCTTGCTTTCCAAACTCTGATAGGTTTCAGATTTTTTCAATTTTTTTTTATACCAAGTTTGTCTTGGTTAGAGTTCATAATCGCCTACGATTGGTGGAAAGATGGGATTATTTAGAATTAGCCGTTTCATTCTTTCCATTCTTTAACATATTTAGCGTCAAACGTAAAGAGACAATGAGTTATTACCTGCTACGTGCATCAGCATCTGGTTTCAATGACATGTAATTATGTGCAGTATACATGAGGGAGTATGCATGTACATGTATTTGCTAGTGATAAATACTATGATAGTAATAAAGTATTAGAAATAAGCTGGAGAAGAATGCTAGTCTGATAACAGAGTTGCGAAAGGAGCCTTTCAAGAAGAAATGGATGAAATAAGAGCTATGGTCATCAAAGACGTAGACGTGAAGAGTAACTGAGGGATTTGTATGATTCCATGCTTGTGAGTATAAAAGG
>NC_089744.1:47191598-47229098 GCF_040412425.1 Macrobrachium rosenbergii
TATATATATATATATATATATATATATATATTACTACCCCTCACCACATTATATTTCTATTTTATTACTTTGGGCAAGAGTTGACATATAACAAGGGCCTCACAATAATAATACGGATCTATCCTATACTATTTATTTAACACGCCAAAGAAAACAAAAATGAAATAATACACTAAACTAGCGCCAAAATAAATCAACGATGAAAATGGACATCATTGGAAATGAAACCTCCTTCGCAAATGGAAATAAAAAATAACATGAAAAGAACATGAAAAAGACATTCATATGACGATAGCAACTCAAATACGATTTTAGTCTACGAAATTTGAGAAGGACAATCCTGGAATGAACTCCCTGGCAAAGCAGAATTTACAGTAAACTGAAATAGATATAGGTATCTCCCAATAGCAATGAACGCTGATAAAAATAATAATGGAATGCCCCTTACAGCAACAACAAAGGAAAATACAGGGCAATGCTTTTATGACGTCCACTAACACAAGAAGAAATGCAACAGCAAAGCAACAAAATGAGAGAACTCTTTCTTAGGAATATAATTTCCAAAATAAAAATATCATCAATGTTCGGAATATTAGTTAGTCTAGGAATACATATTCATCTACTCATGTACTCCCTAATAACAACAATAGCAATTCGCAAGAGACCTATCCGCACAACAAAGTATTATTCAGTAACACCAGATAATAACATACAGACTCGTTATTATTCATCATCATTGTGATACACATATCTTTTATCTTAAACCGATATTCAACTGCGTATAGATCATACAAAACAATTAGTAAACCACTTAAGGCAACCAAAACCATGAGCCCTTCTACTATAAAAATATTTTTACATACCAATGGATGTTATAATAGTTTTCACGAACTCAAGTAACATTTCCCCTCACTGGCTTAACATTATTTTAAAAATAACAAATAGCTTCCTTCTTCTCTGTTAATGATCCCTTTATCTTCCGCCTTGTCCCTGTTGTCTAACTTTTGTATTTAACTTTGTCTTTTCCAACTTCTGGCAATGTCAATGGCACTTCATCAATAAGTAGATTCTTTCATGTCCTGAGATGGTTAGTGAGGAGACTGGGCTCTAAGCACGGATTGGAGTTGGACTGGGTACTGTATCTTAGAGAGAGAGAGAGAGAGAGAGAGAGAGAGAGAGAGAGAGAGAGAGAGAGAGAGAGAGAGAGAGTTTCGCCACCTTCTTGGATTTTGGTGTGGCGTCCTACAGAATTTTCTAACTAAGCAAGACTCTCTACTGGACAGTCCCTCAGGTGATAGCTGTTCTGTCCTGACTGACTACATGTATTCTGCCTAGGCCTACCTAAAGACCTATGAAGGAGGGCCTTAGGCAGATGAAGTCTCACTGGTCAGGCATCCAGATCTATGAAGGCAGGCCTGAGGTTCTAATGATCCTAGGTCACTGACAGAAGTGTGGGAATGTCTGTGCTACTGTGTTGTGGGTACACTTTATTTTCTCTCTCACAGGTGCTCTGTAATAAAAGTGAACAAGAGGGCAGACGACACTAGCAGATTCTTTCTGGGGCATTTAATGTCAATATATGGAAAAGGGAAATGAGAGACAGGTCTGATCAGCAAGTTTCCTTTCTTTCATTTGTGCAGGTAGCTGTGGGTACACCAAAAGAATATGTAAGGTATTCCTCCTTGCTACAACTTTCTCCCTTTTACACCCATAGGGGGTGCAAGCCAGCACAACTTTATGCCGGTCCCAAGCCCAGGTAAATGGTGAGGGTTGGTGGCAGGAAAGGCATCCGGCCATGAAACCTCTGCCTAAACCATGGATAATAGCCAGGAACAGCCAAGAGAAGGCCAGGGCGTACCCTGTTCACCCGACGCGGGCGGGCTTCGCCTGACCCACCCGATAAATGGGCAAGGGCTACCACATCAAGGACGGGCGTGGTTAAAGAAAGTCCAAGAGCTTAGAATTGGAACTCTGAATGTTGGCACCATGACCGGACGAAGTAGAGAGGTGGCAGATGTTATGGAGAGAAGGAAAATTTATATCTTGTGTGTGCAAGAGACAAGGTGGAAGGGAAACAAGGCAAGAGAGATTGGTAGTGGATTTAAGATGCTGTATAGTGGAACTGATGAAAGGGGAAGATGTGGGGTTGGGGTTGTTCTTAGTAAGGAAATGAAGGAAAATGTAGTTGAGGTTGAAAGAAAATGCTGTAGAATAATGAAAGTGAAACTGTGCTGTGAAGGACACATTCTAAATGTAGTCAGTGCTTATGCACCACAAGTGGGCTGTGATGAGGAAGTTAAAAATAGATTCTGGAGGGAGATGGATGAGATGATTACATCAGTAGAAATGGCAGAAAGACTGGTGATTGGAGGTGACCTGAATGGACACATTGGATGCAGTCGGGAAAATATCAGTAGGATTCATGGAGGACATGGAATGGGAGAAATGAATGAAGAAAGAGAACTTATAGTAGATTTTGCATTATCTTTTGATTTGGCAATAAATAACACCTTCTTTAAAAGCAAAAATCATGCAACATATAGTAGTGGAGGGAGACAGACGCAAATAGATTTTCTGTTGTGTAGAAGGAACCATCTGATGGAAGTAAAGAACTGTAAGATCATAAAGGAGAAACTGTTAGCCCACAACATAGGTTAGTTGCATCTGATTTTTTGACATGGCAGGTTGCACAGGGGAAAACTATTGTGGAGCCCAAGATAAAGTGATGGCGGCTAAAAGACCAAGAGATGAGACAGAGTTTTAAAGAAAAGGTCCTGCACAGCATTAGTGTAGCAGATGATGTGAACATCTGGTGGGTAGAAAATAGCACAATGATACTGAGAACAGCTGAGGAGCTATTAGGGAAAACATCAGGTAGAGGACCACCTAATGATAAGGAGAGCTGGTGGTGGAACCAAGATACTCAAGATAAGGTAACAAGGAAACGAGAAGCAAGGATAATATATGAAAGGGATGAATCTGTGGAAAATGAAATGGCTTGGAAAATTGCAAATAAAGAAGCAAAAAGGGCTGTGGCAAGGGCAAAGGCAGAAGGAATAAATGAGATGTATGAGAAAGTAGAAACATCAGCGGGTCAGAAAATGACCTACAACATAACAAAAAGAAAAGAGAGAGCAACTAAAGATCTGACACACATCAAGCAGATCAAGGACCAAATGGAAGAGTTTGTCAAGGAAAGAATGTATAAGAGCAAGATGGAAGGAACATTTTGAGAAGTTATTAAACGAAGAGAACCCCAGAAGAATAAGAGAAGAGGGAAACCCACGAGTAAGAGCAGTCCCAGATATCACCAGAGAAGAAGTGAAGAGAGCACTTGACAAAATGAAAAATGGAAAGGCGGTTGGACCTGATGGTATACCAGTTGAGGTGTGGACGTGCTTGGGAGGAGAAGGGGTTGATGTACTCTGGGACCTCTTTTCAAAGGTATACCACCAAGAAAAAATTCCAGACAGCTGGAGAAATAGTATTATGGTCCCAATATATAAGAGAAAGGGGGATATACAAGACTGCACAAATTACAGAGGGATAAAATTAATATCTCATACTATGAAGATATATGAACAAATTATAGAGAAAAGAATAAAGAATAAAACAACAATAAGTGAAGAACAATTCGGGTTTATGCCGGGAAAGGGTACAGTAGCTGCAATTTTTGCACTAAGGCAAGCAATGGAAAAACATGCAGAAAGACAGAGCGGGCTACATCTAGTATTTATTGATCTGGAGAAGGCATATGATCGGGTACCTAGGCAGGAAGTGTGGAGATGTATGAGAGAGAAGGGTGTTTCAGAAAAGTATATTAAAGTAGTCCAGGATATGTATGCAGAGGTTACCACTCAGGTAAGGAGCACTGTGGGAACAACAGAAAAGTTTAGTGTAAGAGTTGGTTTACATCAAGGTTCAACTCTCAGTCCCTACATCTTTGACCTTGTGATGGATGTTATTACATCAGATGTCAGAGAAGAAGTCCCGTGGAGTGTGATGTTTGCTGATGATGTTGTTTTGGTGGACCTGACTAGAGAAGAGGTGGAGGTAAAACTAGAGTTGTTGAAACAAGCACTTAAAGATCGAGGTTTAAGGATAAGCAGAGCTAAGACAGATTATCTGTCACCGAAAAATGAAACTGCTTCTCTTCCGGTCGTACTGCTACAGTATATGTGGGTGTTCCCTTTGGACGAACTATACCCGAGAGACCATGAGACGTACCACTGTTGCTCACAATGACATTCCGAGACGCATCACAAACACTCCTCGCTATCACTCAGCCACGCACATGTTCATAGGAAACCACCTGGATAACCTGAAAATCATTGTGAGGCGAACAATGTCCAGTCTGGTCACCCGACTGAGAAACAGCAGCAATTCGCTTATACAAAGCATCCTAAGTAGTGAGGCAAGAAGATCTAAACTGTGTGAAAGATGGAATAATGAGGCGTCCGTTCCTTAGATGACTT
This sequence comes from Macrobrachium rosenbergii, assembly GCF_040412425.1. NCBI lineage: Eukaryota > Metazoa > Arthropoda > Malacostraca > Decapoda > Palaemonidae > Macrobrachium > Macrobrachium rosenbergii. Next base: position 47,196,074 of record NC_089744.1, read on the forward strand.
ATTCTCTATTTTTGCAATTTTGAAGTGTCATCTCCAGAATCTGTCATTATTATTATTATTATTATTATTATTATTATTATTATTATTATTATTATTATTATTATTACATTTCTGTGTTTCTTGTTATTTTTGGTATTTTTACTTTTTATTATTACTGTGATTAAAATCACTTTAGAGTTTTGCAATTTTCAATATTCGTATTTAGCCTTCTGGACCTGACTTCTGTGACCACCTAAGGTCCCCAGATGGAAATTAATCGTCTGCAATCTGTATTTTTTATTGTTATAATTTTTTACTTTTTTTCTATTATTCTCCATATAATTACTGTCATTACCATTATTATGAATTCTATTTTTTTTTCTCCTTCTTCAGCAACTGTGTGGATACTGTCGATAATTATTTTTATCATGTTATCTAGACTGTGTGTATTGTAGTTGTATATTCCATGTATATGGCCCTGAGCCGAAATAAAGAATATTATTATTATTATTATTATTAAAACAGGGTGCAGTTAAATTAGGTTTAGAAGACATCAAGAGGGTTACCACTTTCAAGTACCTTGGGTTCTGTGTGATGGATGATGGTGGCATGGACTCAGAAATAAACCACAGGATACAGTGTGCTTGGATGAATTGGAGGAGATCATCGGGAATATTGTGCGACAAGAGGATTAGTGCAAGAGTAAAAGGAAGGTTTTATAAAAGTGTAGTTAGACCAGCGATGGTGTATGGGGTTGAGACATGGTCAATAAAGAAGGCTCAAGAAAGGAAGTTGGAAGTGGCAGAGATGAGGATGTTGAGATGGATGTGTGGAGTCACGAGAAAGGAAAAGATCAGAAACGACTATATTAGAGGGACAGTCAAAGTGGTAGAAGTGTCAAAGAAGATTCAGAAAAGAAGACTGCAGTGGTTTGGTCATGTCATGCAGAGAGAGGAGGATCATGTGCGTAGAAGGGTCATGGACATGGAGGTGGTTGGGAGGAGGAGGGGAAGGCCAAGATTCAGATGGAAAGATAACGTAGCAAATGACATACAGGGAAAAGGAGGAGGAGGAGGAGGAGGGGAAGGCCAAGATTCAGATGGAAAGATAACATAGCAAATGACATACAGGGAAAAGGGTTAAGAAAACAGGATACGCAAGATAGAAGTTTAAGAGGTGCTAAAGAAACGAGCAGGAGAAAGTTACTGCAAATTTATTGAGGACACAGGCGGTTTATGTAGTGGCGGACTGACGTCTCACCGAGGAATACAATGAGAACCAGGGTGACCTGAGGTCAATAACATTTGACAATAAATACAATGAATAAATACACTCCGAGTTGCAAAAATGGACAATAATGAAGTTGACGACGTTCTGATACATGAGCAAAAGAAACATATGCCATACAAGTTAGTAACAGGTATATATTCACATAGATTAGTTTAAATGATTGGGTATGGCTGATTCTGCATGACCCGTTATCCTAGGAGCGTCATAGAAAACGGGTTGCCATCATATAAGACCCGCTTAGCAGTGGTGGCCTGTTCTGTTGGCCGCTGCCTCCCCCATTTTTTGGATGGGTGAATGAGCAAGGGGTTGGCAGTTCCGGGCGTCCTTGCCGTACCGCTGGTAGTAGTAGCAAGGGCCTGGTGGGTTCCTCTTGTGATGATACGGTGGCCGCCTTTTGGTGACGACGCTTATCTCCTCCTCTGCGCCCTCCTCCTGCTGAATGGAACCGATAGGGTGTGCGGGTGCTGATGCCCGCTTTGCTGCCCTTGCAGAGTCGGTCAGCTGCTGCACCGTTCTAATCAAGTCCTCGAGCAGCATGGTGTAGGGCTCGAAGATCTGAGTCCGGACCTCCGGGAGGAGCTGGCGGAGGAGGATCTCCCTCGACAGGCTGATCTTGGACTGCCTGCAGCTGCTGTCAGTGCCGGGGAGGGTGAGAAGGTCCTGGATCATGCCCCATGACTCCATGACCTTGGGTTGATGACGAGGTCGAGGGCACGGGCGGCCCTCTCGGCAACCAGCAGGGAGCAAGTCTCAATGAGGGATGTTTTTAGGTGGGGTAGGTGATGGGGTGTGCAGCGGACACCCACGGGACAAGTGTGAGTCCGCTAATGGCTCTGGGAACCACTCCGGGGTCACCACTTTAAGAGGTGCTAAAGAAACGAACAGGAGAAAGTTACTGCTAATTTATTGAGGACACAGGCGGTTCATATAGCGGCAGACTGACATCGCACCGAGGAATACAATGAGAACCAGGGTGACCTGAGGTCAATAACATTTGACAATAAATACAATGAATAAATACACTCTGAGTTGCAAAAATGGACAATAATGAAGTTGACGACATTCTGATACATGAGCAAAAGAAACATATGCCATACTAGTTAGTAACAGGTATATATTTACATAGATTAGTTTAAATGACTGGGTATGGCCGATCCTGTGTGACCCATTATCCTAGGAGCAGCACAGAAAATGGGTCGCCATCATAGAAGACCCGCTTAGCGGGGACTTTACAGAAGAAGATGAAGAAGGCTTACACGGAAGAGCAACCCCATATAGAGATGGGTAAAGGCTGAAAACAAAGAAGAAGAAGAAGAGGATGGATTGAAAGATGAAGTCATCGGTACGACAGGAAGAGTTATTCAACACTGGCGCATCAGATTCTTCTTATATTGATGAGATCATGAGGGGAAAAAAAGTGCTAAAATGAATTTTCTAACTGCTGAGAATTTAAGTTGTTGAGAGCAGATTTACAGAGAAGAAAATAGTTAAGAATTTTGAAACTGTGGGGAAGAGAGATGATGCCGAGTATAGGACTGGTAATGCTGACAGCGCAACTGTAAACAACTTATGAAGTGTAATGTATCGAACTAAGAGTCAAAGTAAGAAAGACCTCAAGAGCAATCCGATTGCAAGAAAAGAGTATGTGCAGAACGTCGAGAATACTGAGAACAAGATTTCAAGTGTACTGATAAACAAGCTGCTGGGAACAGTAGCCATTACATAATGAAATGTGATACAGTAATAAAAGGCTTAATACATATGAATCATAAAATAAAGCTGGAGTGGGGCACACTGAATACAGACAAATACCACATCACCAAGTCTTTCCACTGTCATAGGTAAGGTCACTTAATACAAAATGACCTGCTGAATAAAGAGAGGATGATCCATGCCGCAGCAAACGTGCAGAGAATCACAGAACACAGGATTTTATTTCTACTGATAACAAATGACTGATTTTCATGAGATTTCTTAAGCCGGCTAGAATCATGCAGTGAATGAGTGATGTAAAACACTAGAGGATGAGATTAGGAGGATTGGATAGATAACTGATCCTGGATATTGATTCTGAGAAGTTGCAAATACAATGGGATATTTTCCAATATTAAATGGGTGGAAATTAAATGGTTGAAATTAATGAAGATGGGACTGAATTTTCGAACCTCAGCATCAGAGGTACTATAATTAAGGTGTTTCATTCAGTAAAAGATTTTTAAATGATACTTTAGAGCCTTGAAAAATCTGCCCCTAGATTATTTCAAAGAAATATTAAAAACACTCATATTTAGTGACAGCTACACCAGTGAAATCAAGATTTGTGATGCTTACAGCAAAAACTAGCATGAATTGCCTTCTTGAGGCGTGGCCCTGCAGTCTTTTTGTCGGAGAGACACCGAGAGTCAAATACGTAATCAATAACCAGTAGTCAGCCAAATACTGTTGAAATTCCTGTGCAAAACGCCTAACAAAACACTTCATTACCTCCACATACACTGCGCCACTCATCTCTGACTAGCGTATAACGCTAGTGTTTCTTGAGCATTAAGGCCCTTTTTTTTTCAACAGCTCTCTTACACCATCTACCAAACACTATCAGTCTCCCTTTCCTCCCTCCTCCTGAAACTTCAGCTGAATATCCACACTTCTCAACAACCTATTGTTATCTACTAATCGTAACCTAACCTCTTGTAAACACTAAACAAACCGAACACATATAATTATATGCTAACCATTTACCCCATGGATTTTCTCATCCTTTCAGTTTTCTTACTCCACGCATGTTGCATTAACAATTCATGTTAGCATATACCAAATTTCTCGTCCTTCACATTCAACTTCCACACTTCACTTAAACAAAGGAGAGTTGGCTCAACTTGAGCCATCAGAGTTCTTGTTCTTATAGACTCTTGGTTTCTCTTCCAAAATACCAATTTCAACCACCACTTCCTTTCTTCCAATATGCATTCTCCATATGCTTTACAAAGTACTATCGCTTTCACATATTGCCTTAAGACGTGAATATATCAGTTATATAGCCTATACGAACACGCGTCTAGCATAAATTAAAAACGATTATAGTTAAAAGAGTCAGCAGGTAAATCTCGAAAACATTACGACTGTGTATTCACTGATAAATGTTGATATCTGTGAATTTAGTATTGAATAACGTAAGTAAAGTGAACCTTAAAGATCTGAATAAGTTCTGCAAAGAACAACACAATAAATTGTTTAATTGAAAATGGGCCACTCTCATAGCTTTCCACTTCAGCAATGCTTCATATTTTCCATCCTTTACTTAAAACCGTGATAACTTCAATATTTTCCACGCAGGAATTGGACGATCGTTTGTGTGTGTGTGTGTGTGTGCCTATACTCTCCTAAGCCTATGAACAACAACTGTTCTAAGCCAATGTTGCTAGAGTATAAAACCGAGACCAGGGCAAAGTGAAAACATGTAATGTGCTCTTCATATTAACGACAGTAAATAAACTGTACATACTAAAAGACATAAAAATACTAACTGAAATCGTCACCTGCAAATACATGCAGTAAAATTCGGAGTGAAAGAAATGGTCATCAGAAACTGAATCTAAACTGGACATATATTTTAATCACCATATCGGGATTCAATTGTGAAACTGTTCATCAACGGTTTCTCGGATTCTGAAAGTGTAATATTTCAACACTCATCGGATTTTTCCTGCTAACCTTAGTCACTTTACTGAAGGACATTTCGATGTAATGACGCTATCTGTTATTCCACTTTTATCCCACAGCGATAAACCTCCCTCAGCCCTTGCAAAACCGAAGACCCCTGTAAATATCATTTACTGCTCTATTAGCAACTCACGCAATTGTTCGCCGAGACTTCCAGTTCCGACCCTCGGACAAATGATAGGGAGAGGACGCCATCTTGAGATATATGTATATATATATAAGAGAAGAAATGTTCTTTCCCCAAGGTTAAGGAAAAGACAACGGAATCTTTGGATGGTAAGGAAGAATGACGTCATTCGATGTGTAAGGGTGAGAGGTTACTTTTTTAAGGTGACAAGATACGATTTATTGATGAGTACGAAAAATAAGGTATTTAAATAATGAAGAAAATAGAAAAACTGGGATAAGTAGGGTGAAAAGACAGGTTCTTTGGATGAGTAAGACATAGATGATCCTGATAATTTTACATTGTGAGAGAGAAAACATGTTCTTTTTAATGATTAATGGAAAGAAGGCAACACGTTCTGAATCTTTGCAAGATTAATAGTTGGACGTATTCGATACTAAACACCTGTGATCTTACAAACTTACATTTTCCTAGAGTTTCCTGGAGAAGTAAGCCGTGTCCCGAACACCACTGTAGTCGCCTATGGTAGGAATCTCTGGAGACCCACGTCCATATCAATAAACTGGTTTTCAAACACTTGGTCATGATTCCCATAGGTTTAAGGAAAAGTTAAGTCATTGTATGTGATCATTCATTTCAATTTTATCTGTACTTTTAAATAAAAAAAAAACAGGCCTTTAAGTATTTACGTATTAGCAGGTGAGTCCCTTTTCTCTTCTCCCTTTTACCAGACTTCAGTTTCGTTCCTCCTGTCTCCTTCGCCTGGTGACCCCTTCACATCCGCCCATCAATGGTCTCTCGGCTATCTCATCCTACAGCATGCCCAGATTTATACATATATCTACGTGAATATGGCGACTGTGAGAAAATAAAATGCCTAATCATCATTTCAATTATCCCTTCGAAAAACTGACTCAAGTCCACAGCTACTCATAGGCAAACACCCATCCATTTCGTTATTATATGATCTGCATCTTTATATTTGGTCTAGTTTTTTTTATTCCTGACTTCCTGGAAGCTTTGATGAAATAAAAATGCCGATATTTCATAAATCTGATGAATTTTGCATGGCTCTTTGTGTACGTACGTATGCCTTTTGTATCCTCTCATTTTTGAAATGGCTTGCATTTGTCTATCAGCTATTTTGTCTTCTTCCTGCTTGCAGGAATAAAATAACTTGTGTTTAATCAGCATGGATGAAATAACTTCCATTGCAAGAGGAATGATATAAACTTTGACATGTCCATCAGAGTCACGGCTCTGGCTCTGTCCATAATGCGTGTTTATCTTTCGTACATATAAAATCAACGAATCGCGCACAAGAATCACAGTTCCATATCGTGCTGTTGCTACAGATTACGATAACTGATTTGTATGTTGACCTGGCACACAGAGTAACCCAGCCATTCGTTCACACGAAAGAACGATCTAGGAAGATGAGACTTTTAATAACATGAAAAGTCAGGTTTAATTAAAACATTCCAATAACTTCGGGAAATTCTTTTCACGTTGCTTTTACTCTTCTTTGATTTAAATTTTTCACATACGAAAACTTCATCCTCCACCTGATCACTTTATTGCTGACTCCATGGCAATTTTGGGTATTATTAATAGTAATAATGACGATAATGTTGCGTTGCTGAGAAAATTTTTCTTTAGCTTTCCTTGGGGGTATTTTGCACTTAAAAGATCATATGTTTCTGAGATTTTACCATGTATAAACATGCATTATTCATACATATACACACACGCACACACACACACACACACACACACATATATATATATATATATATATATATATATATATATATATATATATATATATATATATATATATATATATATATATATATACATATATAATTATATATACACATATAATTATATATATATATATATATTTATATATATATTTATATATATATATATATATTTACATATATATTTATATATATATATATACAGTATATATATATATAAAATATACATTATATTATATATATATATATATATATATATATATAATTTCCTCAGAAAGATTTACAAAATCAGAATGCTCAGGGATACAGCAATATCAATCATCTCCCAAATTTATCCTCCGAAAGCGTAGAATGAAACAAATTGATTCGTTAGTGGTGGAACTGGCGAAAAAAAACCCTCAAACAGGTTATTGGACACAATCCATACTAAGAACAGGATTTAATACTCAAATATCTTGTATATCATGCACATGATTTGTGCTGTACACGTACCACGCACGCATATAACCTCAGTTTACTAATGGCACCCTACAGCACCCATGGGACTTGAAAGCAGCTAATGTTGTTAAGAGGCACGTTCCTCTACATGGCAAAAGCACATCTAAGAGCGTCATTACGTGGCCAGCGCCATTCTTGTTTGGGAGAGCAGCACACTGCAGCTCTTCTATATGCTGGTTGGCTATTCACGTGATATCAACGCCTACCATTCTTTCATAATTTTCGGGTTCATCACACATCCTTTTTGCAAAAGCTTTAGGAAATGAACTTTGAACATTACATTTAGATGTGATAAGAACAGAAAACTTAAACAAAATGCAGCATTGTTCAATGTAAGTTGAACGAAAGACTAAAGACTGATAGAAAAATAAGAACAATTGGCCTCTAAATATTACATTGAAATTTTTGTTGCAGGACTGAAAGAAAAATTAAAAGCGGTCATTATATGTTTTGAATAAAAGTGGAACATTTTTGCTAGAATGTTACTAAGGACTGAACAGAACTCTGAATAGCATGGAAGTAAGCGTCATTTTTTTTTTTTTTTTTTTGCCTCGTCGGAGACCTTGAAGCGTGGCCTAGACGAAACCTGCTAGCTGTCTGGGTGACGACCCCGTCGCTCGTTCTCAACTTGTTGTTTACTTCTCGCGTCGAAGATGATTCGTCGGATTAAGGGTCAAGTGAACCTCAATGCTCGTGCCTTTCGAGTGTTACACATCAATAGCCGACTCCTGTCATCTTAATAATAATAATACTTCTTCTTCGGACGAGAAGCGGAATAATAATAATAATAATAAATTACACTCAAGATTTTTCTGATCGAAGCACAATCTAGGTTTCGGCAGAACTGAAAACGTTTTTTTTTCTAAGATGATATTAAAACAAGAATTAACCTAGTTGATGTATGTGGATAAAAGTATCTGAAAGCCACCTTTTCAGTTATTTTGGTACGACCAGAGTTTATTTATTTATTTACTGTGCTGAAGGGGGAGGGGTGGTAGAAGCTGCAGTTACATTGGTGGCCCTTTCGAACTATACAGTACTTACACAATTACAGCCCTATTAAGCTTACTGTTTTGTATCATAATTCGATGTCATGAAGCATAAAAATCTCAGCAGTTAGAACATAACTTCAAGTTGACTGTAGTAATAGAAGCAATAATATTACTAATGAACCTTTTCGTAGTAAAAGGTAGTAATAACAGCAATAATATTAATAATGAACCTTTTTCGTAGTAAAAGGTAAGTCTGGAGACAATCAAAATACCATTAATTGAAGGAGTAATAACCAAGATTTCCTTCAAGAAAAATCCTTCCCGTCTTTCTGCAAATCCAAAAGTTTTTCACTGATAGAAGGCCAAAACACAAGCAAAAATACATGCAAGCGCACACCATAGGCGGTAATCGAAGCGTTTGTTTTTTGTCGGGTTTAAATTCTTAAAAACCAACGCAAACGTCGCCTCCTGTTGCAATGACGTTGTAGGTAATTTACGTAAGTGGAAAGCCATGAGTTGTAGGTTTTACATTCACTCGAGGATGACTTTGACACCCAACTGGCGCCACAGCATGAGTAAGTCACGGTTACCCAGTTACGGGATGATTTGATCAAGGGACACTATTTGTCAACTTTTTCTCCTGACCAATGTTTTTAAATCTGATGAAAAAAATACTCCTACTGAATCGACCGGTGAGCTGATTAAATGACTACAAAATCAAGTGGTATTGCGATAGCTCAGATCATCAACATCGAATCTTTGTCAACCAAACTTGAGATTAATTAATCGACCAATTTTATCGATGTACTAAATCAAAGGTGATCATCGATACTAAAAAAGTCTCTTAAAACTGAATAAAGAACAAAAGATCATAAAACTAAAGCACGAAATATGAAGTAGTAGTCTTAATAGTCCTCCCATCACCTCCCAAACTACTTTAAGATTTTCAAAGAATAATAGGTATGGTTCAGAATCTTATTTTTTGTTCAAGTGACGATACCAGCAGAGACTTATGAAAAGTACATATAGTTAGTTACCAATGCATCTGTGTGCATTTATACGATAGAAGTCTCTTGCAGAGCGGAGCCAGCTTTCAAGTGCAAAGTAATGAGCCAGTCTCTGCGTTTTTTTCCATGGCAGCCAAGAGTTCTAGGAACTCATATTTAATTTCTTTACATGTTTATCTCTCTCTCTCTCTCTAATAAACAAAAGCCATGTACGGATCGAGAAAATCTCGCCTGAAAGCAATTGAGCTTCTAAAATAATTTGCACTCGAGTTTTATCACCATTCAAGTTTCGTTGTACTTCACATTAATAGACCCAGTTGAGTGTTCGAAGGACGAGATGGTTATTTGAAGGAGGCTTAGGGACAATCATAAGCTCTTCACTGTTTGAAAACATTGAAAACACTCCACCGACGAACATTAAAGTAATAAATGACACGAGTGGAATGTAGCCTCAATACATAAATTCCATTCGAGTGTCTGCAGGACAATAACACGATTGTGCGTACTCGTGCGCATGTCTGTTCAAACCGTGTCCACTCCTTAGTGTACTGTACATCATCTTGATGACAAACGTGTCATAAGATGAATTTGTGCCCTGAATACCGTAGAATTTATTTACTGTATTTAAAATAACTAACCACTCTCCTATTTTACAAAGTTAATTAGTATTTTACATACTGTATTATATATATATATATATATATATATATATATATATATATATATATATATATATATATACATACATACATATATGTCTGTGTAGACAAAATGTTTTAAAAGTTAGTGATCTAGTGCAATCATTAGTGTCCTTTGATGAGGCCCAAGAGCCAAATGAAAAACTGATTATATATACAGTATATTATATATATATATATATATATATATATATATATATATATATATATATATATATATATATATATATATATATATATATATAATGACGGAACCACACTTTTGCGATTCAGCATCCCAAATGCATTGAAACAAGTCATTATAACCGAATGACAATGACATTTCGCCTATCTGTTCGTGCCAGTGTTAGCGCACCTAAAACTGTTGCTAACGTCCGACGCGTACCTTGGTGGTTTCTCAGTGCTAAATCCGGCATAATGGAATTCCCCCAGGCTCACCACTGGTTATTACCGGTGTTACTGGGCACAAAATGATCCTATAAAGGGAAGTGAACACCTTGTGGACCAGCTTGACAACTTTTTTTTTTTTTTTTTTTAAAGAGGCGTAGCGTGTGGGGTGCAACGTATTGATTAACATATATCTACTTTTTCCTGGACTTTGTTTTCGTAAGAAAATTATGATTGTGTGTATGCGAGGCTAACGAAACGGGCCAACTTTAACACCCGACCTAAGACGGATCTGGGAGAAAAAAAAATAGGGAGGAGATAGGGATGGGGTGTGAAGATGTCATTAACCCGCTTCTAAAAACATTGAAGGTTATAAGAATCCTGGAAGCCAAAAAGCATGAATGACACTCCAAACCCTGTGGTAGAGGGAATGATGCTGTTCCCCAAGAGAAATCGGGGTAATGGTGATATCTTTGGGGTAATACACTATTCGGAATTTCAGTATTCAGGGATCTCTGGTGCCGATTGTATACTGTTATTTAAACATATATATATATATATATATATATATATATATATATATATATATATAATATATATATATATATGTATATATATCATATATATATATATATATATATATATATATATATATATATATATATATATATATATATATATATATATATATATATATATATAAAATATATATATATATATATATATATATACATAAAAGAGACTTGAGAGAGTGGCTCCATAACCCAGATTTCATATTTTCCTTTTAATAATAATCAACATGTTTATTCAGAAAGTACTCTCGTATGTCCAAATGCTCCAGTTTATACAATGATCGCATGAATATGCATAGCCTATACGTACTTTCCTGAAGCTTAGTAAGAGATCAGGGAGTTCATGCTTGGCATATATAGTAGTTTTGAGTTCACTGGGAACATAGTTGTACAACACTGTGGTTATTTGTTATCTATGCCTGTTTCGTCTTGGGTGTCTCTTCAAAATACTCTTACGCACACAAAAATAAATCTACATACGGCCATACACAAATTTTATATATATATATATATATACATACATATATATAATATAGATAGATAGATGGATAGATAGACAGATAGGTGTGTGTGTGTAATACAATATATATATATATATATATATATATATATATATATATATATATATATATATATATATATATATATATATATATATATATATATATATATATATTTTATATATATATATACATACATACATACACACATAATTTTATATATATATAGACAGATTGCATATATATGTGTGTAAAGTCTGTGTGTATGGCTGAGATATATAATGCAAAAATCAATGGGACGGCAATCGTAAGTTGTGTGTGTGCGTGTCGAGAAAGAGTTCAAGCCTTTTGCTTAGGAAATGCAGGAACGTAGCTGTTTGCTGAGCTGCCTTCCGTGATGCTGTACTCATGAGATAGGATATGTACCGAGCTCATTCTCTACTAGTGTATTGCATTATAAAGAACCAAGAGATTACACACACTACTTTATGTCAGGCGCTTAGTGTCTGACGGCCACGTGTTTAAGATTACGAGAGAGTGAGCCTTCTGTCTGCATGCTGAGACAGCTTAGAGTTTAGGTGATATATGCATAAAGCAGACATTGTTCTTCACATTCTTTACTTCTTTCTTGCAAGCAACACCACAGACTTTTCGATGAAATGTCAACAACAGCCCCTGAGGTGAAATTTATCCAAAACTGAAAAAGACTTACAGCTACTGTAGCTCTGCGCCGTTCTGAGATTATACCGATCCCGAATGGACCTTTAGTATCTGATGAATCTTTGGATTGCGACCTTAGTCCATTAAGCGAACTCAAACAGTTTTTAAATCACCTTTAACCTTCGACAAGAGGGGGCATACCTTAGATTTGGTTTGACTGCATGTCTGGTTGTCAGGGAGAATTCGAACAAAGCTATATGTTTATTTCTGATACAACTTTATTTAAGTGATTATATTTTGGAAAAGGTACGAATGGGGCGAAGGAACCACTTGGAATGGATTACTGTCTCAACTCAGATGTTTAAGGTTTACGAAACCGAAACACTAACTGCTACTACTTTGGAATTTGTTAACCAAAACTGATAGATCCAAAAAAAAAAAAAAAAAAAAGTCTGACTGGAGGCTCTGTCTTCTCTGTACCTGTAAGATTTCGTTAGGATCACCGCAACTAACCGCTTCTGGTCAATATATGCACTCACATGGCTTGACGGTGGCGGAGGCAGGCGCTCTCTGTGTGTTGTTTTACTTGTTTAAAGATGCATTAGTGACACAAAATTGACGCCAAATCTAAATGGCACTTTACTAAGCAAGAATTAGCAAACTAACTATCGAACCATTTCGAAGGCGTTTTTGAATTTACTAGTCATCAATTCCCGTCGGATTAACTTTTGTTTCATTTGGTTCACCAAGGCTGAACGTAGCTGCTTTATTGATATCAAATGTTTTCCTGTCATTCATAACTTGTCCCTTATTTAATCTCCTTCTGATACAAGACAAGACCGTCCATCAATCTTCACCTACTACCCAATAACTTGTTTTTAAGACTGTCTTTGGGCCTTTGGGGTGCCAGATGCTTGTGGAATTATGCAAAAGCGTAAAAACCTATAATTCACTGAAGGGTGAAAATGTAAGGGAAAGTACCTCGAACTGGGAAACTGCGCAGGTCAACTCACGGGAGGCACAAAATTTGTCGCTACCTGCGCATCCCGGATTATGACGTCAGAGTACACCTCCCGACCTTGTTTATCCCAGGTCAGGCTACTGACTTCTCATTCGTTTACAAACTGGTGATTGGCAGGATAACATATGTCCTTCCTACTACCTATCGGATTTGACTTTTGAGTTTTATTCAACTTTTCTACCTATACTCTGCCGTATCTGACCTCATGATTTTTATTCAACATTTCTTCCTACTATGTACTGCACTGAACCTTATGAGTATTATCTGTGGTGCATCACTATATTGTGATCGAAAATAATAAGTAAAAAAGCCACAATAATGTAACTGATAAACTGTTGTGGCTTTTTTTACTCCTTATGAGTATTGTTTAACATTAGTATCTACCGTATTTGACTTATGCGTTTTACTGAACATTTCTCCCTATATTCTACCGTATCTGACCTTGCGAGTTTTATTTAAGATTTCTTCCTATTGTCTACCGTATTTGACCTTATCAGTTTTATCTAACATTTCTCCTTATTATCTACCCATGTCTGAAAGGTAGTCTTGTGCCAGGATATCGATTTATTATTAGATGTGTTAGTGTGAAAATGATCTTAATCAAAATTCATCATGAAAGCAAAAATTTAACCAATACAGGGAAAACCATATTTAACCAACTACAACACACTAAAATATTTACAGAAATCCTACAAAGATCAAAAAAAGTTCTAGACATACGCGCACGCCACCCTTGTAAAACAACACCAAAAGATCCCATTAACAACGATAATGACTTGGCAGCGAAACGACTGCCAAATCACTGGAGTGCTTTGGGAGCAAGGGTTTATTTCAGGACATGCATTGGAAAGCTGTAAGTAACTTCATATCCCTAACTGATTCCTGGTTTGACTTGCTTGATTCTCGAGTCCCTTACGACGAGAAACCGAAAGAAAATGGGTCGAACTCGCAAACACAAAATTAAGTATTGGCTAGCATGACTAATGCTGTATCTTCCACAAGGGCCTGTGGGAAAAACAGGACTTGACCAGTTTCAGAAAGGCTTGGTCATCTCTTCCAAGTATTTGCCTGAACTGCTTGACATGGTTAAAGACAAAATTTAATATTGCATATATATTAACTTGCAGGCTAAATCAGGACGGTCTAGAATATTTCTTTGCTTGTCTGCCACCAATGGGAGCAAGTTACCGGCATCCATCACCAGTGTCAGTTAAGCATCGGGTTAAATCACATCTTCTAGGGACAAAATAGCTCCATCATGGGATCAAATTATAATACTGATGGCATTTGTGAAGGACAATATCATCTGGTTGCTTTCCTTATCTCCCTGCTGATGATAATGAATTAAGCTTACCAGCAATGTCATTTTGCTTAACAAATTACTGGGATTCTGTTGGAGAAGAAAATGACAGCACATCCGCCGCAGACCCAAGGTCCAGTAATCTGGGAGAAGCTATAGAAGGTCTAGAATACTTTGGAGGCTTTTTGTTCATAAATTTTCTGAATATGGGTTCCTTGGCACATATTCGCCAACAAGAAAAAACACATGGATAATTGAAATAAGCAGAAAAGAGGGAAAGTTAAAAAAAAAATAACCTTTAACCTTCGATTCTTTTCGGAACAATTAAAAACCATGGAAAACATGTGCAAATGTTATCACAGCGAAAAAGGACTAAAACCCGGTAGTGGTGCTATTACAAAACTATCTCCTTAAACTGGGCATTTTATTCCTTTGGTGAAGATGTAACAACTTATTTTATTCGTTTCCGTACGTTTTTCAGGCTAACCATTTTCCTCCAGGAAAACAGCAAATAAGCTGCAAAACCTCTAAATTTAAATGAGTTTGTGTAAAGCATGTGGGAATAAATGAAATACAATACATTATCAAGTATGCACGTGTGTGCAGGTGGAATATTTTATGTGTAGAAATGAAACAAAACGTTTAGCCATATTATATTTGCCTGTGCTTGTTTGTATGTATGTATGTATGTATGTATGTATGTATGTATGTATGTATGTATGTATGTATGTATGTATGTATATATATATATATATATATATATATATATATGTATATATATAAATATAAATATATATATATATATATATATATATATATATATATATATATATATATATATATATATATATATACACACACACATGCACATACACAGGCAAATATGACCAAAGATTTTGTTTCATAACTACACACACAATATTCCAACAGACACACGTGCATGCTTAATTACTGTATTTATATTTCCTTCAAAAATATATATATATATATATATATATATATATATATATATATATATATATATATATATATATATATATATATATATATATATATATATATATATATATATATATATATATATAAGAAATAACATATTTCTATGGCATCTCGTATAAATGTAACAATAAACACTTTTTATCATACTGTATGATTTTTTCTTAATGAGCAATAGATTATACGAATTATTTCCTCCTTTTCTTTTTCATTTTTCCTATAACCCATGTCAAATTTCACAGAAAGTTTTATTCTTTCAATCATAAAACTCATTAACTGCTATGGCAACACTGCTTATGTAAATACCTTCTAATTGCGTTTGCAATTTGGTCTGAAAAATAAAAAGCTTTTGTCTCAAGAAAGGCTACCCGCTGAACCATCGGTCTGCTCTGACGTCACAAATTATTCCTCCGCCTGGCTCACCCCAATTTACAGGCGTCTGGGTTGACCCAAAGGTAATGACGTCCGGAGAACGTTACTACCTCGACCTCCCGAATCCCCATCCCCACATTCTCTCTCTCTCTCTCTCTCTCTCGCATCTAATCCCAATCAGTGGCTGCCTTGTCTGGAATGTCATATTCAATGAAAACTGACTAATACATCAGTCTCTGACAGTCGCATCTCCTCTCTCTCTCTCTCTCTTTCTGTATATATATATATATATATATATATATATATATATATATATATATATATATATATATATATATATATATATATATATACATACATACATACATACATACATACATGCATATATATATATATATATATATATATATATATATATATATATATATACATACACACACATCTATATATATAAAAAATTGTATGTATACAATTATCTGTTTACGCACGTATCAGCTTAATCTGAAGTTATCTTCGCCCCTTGAAAACCTTTCTTCTACCGGATATTTTCTAAACAATTTTCCCTTGAAATCCGCAGCGACGTCTTTCCCAATGAGAGATGAACTTGGCACACTTTCAAAGGCAGGTCAGTAACCCGTTCAGCGTTCAAACACACACGGCTCGGTGGCATCGGGAAGGCCCTTGAAAGATTTGCTATGCAATGTCTTGTGTTGCTCGAGAGGCCAATATACATGGTCATTACTTTTCAATGCAGAGGTCGTTGGGATGTGAATTCCCATGACCTTGACTAGCTTTGTGGAGATCAAAATGGAGTCCAGCTATGAAGGAGTAAATGAAGAACTAAAGCGCCTCTTACAAAAGGGACGATTATTTGAAGCTACGAGAGAATTCTAAGGAATGGAAGTAAAGGGGAGGACCTAAATATATATATATATATATATATATATATATATATATATATATATATATATATATATATATATATATATATATATATATATATATATATATATATATATATATATATATATATGTGTATATACAGTATATATATACAATACATATACAATACATATATATATATATATATATATATATATATATATATATATATATATATATATATATATATAATATAAAAATGGCTGTGTGTGTGCCAGAATAACTCTAAAATGCATTGAGCAATTTCAACCAAACTTGGTATAAAAAAGACTTATATACTATCTAGGAAAAAATACTGCGGGGGGTAAGACATCACTGGCACCAAAGTGGGGGAGGTGTGGTAAGGGGGTGACATGTAAAAATAACAGAAAATGACTGAGTTGAGTAGTGACACTCCCAATGCCCTTTAAGTCCAAGTTCAGCCCATTACGAAGGTGGGGTGAGGAGGGGTGGGAAGGGGGTGACATGTAAAAATAACCAAAAACGACAGATATTAGTGTCTATCGCATAGTTTTTGAGGTTGCTGAGATGAATAGTGACGCTCCTAATGCCCTTTAAGCACAAGTTTATCCCCGTTAGGAAAGGTGGGTAAGGAGGGGTGGGAAGGGGATGACATGTAAAAATAACCGAAAATGACAGATTAGTGTCTAATCCACAGTTTTCAAGATCACTGAGATGAATTGTGACACCCCCAGTACCCTTTAGGCAAAAAGTTCAGCCCCAACAGGAAGGGGGGGTGAGAAGGGGGGTGGAAGGGGGTGACATGTAAAAATAACCAAAAATAACAGATATTAGTGTCTAATCCAAATTTTTCGAGGTCACTGTAATGAATAGAGGCACTCCCAATAATCTTTAAGCCCAAGTTCAGCCCTGATAGGAATGGGGGGTGAGAAGGGGTGGGAAGGTGGTGACGTAAAATAAACGAAAATGACAGATATTAGTGTCTAATCCATAGTTCTCAAGGTCATGATATGAATAGTGGCACTTCCAGTACTTTTTAAGTCCAAGTTCAGCCCAGATAGGGAAGGGAGGGGTGGTGAGAAGGGGTGAATAATAAAATGTCAAGATATTAGTGTCTAATCCATATTTTTTGAGGTCGCTGCAATGAATAGTGACACTCCCGATGCTCTTTAAGTCCAATTTCAGCCCCAATAGGAATGGGGGGTGAGAAGGTGTGAAATACAAAATGTCAAAAATGCTGGGCAACATAACTTAAGCAACTATCTTAGCAAGACAGAGAGAGAGAGAATCAGTTGTCATTCAGAGTTTTCCTGGGCAGCATCAGGTTGGTCAGCTAGTATATATATAATAATGGATGTGTGTGTGTTTGTATGTTCCAACATAACTCTTAAATGCATTGAGCAATTTCAAACAAACTTGGTATAAAAAAGACTTACTATCTGGAAAAGAATCCTGTGGGGGGTAAGACATCACTGGCACCAAAGGGGTGGGGGTGGGAAGGGGTGCCATGTAAAAATAACTGAAAACAACAGATATTAGTTTTTGAGGTCACTGAGATGAATAGTGACACCTAATGCCCTTTAAATCCAAGGAAAACAAAATGTAAAAACTGACAGAAATCAGTTCCTAATCCATAATTTTCGAGGTCGCTGAGATGAACAGTGACACTCCCAATACCCTTTAAGTCCAAGTTCAACCCCGATAGGATTGGGGGGTAAGGGGTGAAACATAAAATGTCAAAAATGCAGGGCAATGTAATTGAAGCAACTATTTTAACAGGAGAGAAGAGAGAGAGAGAGAGAGAGAGAGAGAGAGTAGAGGGGCATGTTAGGAGGGAGGGAGGAGGGGAGAGAGAGAGAGAGTTTATTGGTTGTCATTCAGTTTCCCCATGCAGAGCCGGGTTGGTAGCTAGTATATATATAAAATCAGCAATAAGGCATTTTCACTAATTGGATATGGCTTCAGCAGAGGCAAAACAAAGCAGAATTCACTGCATTCATATATTCTAAGCTCTGTAGGTTTATGTTCGTGCACAGAAAAACAAATACCTACACAGAACTCATATATATATGTACACACACTTACATAATATGTATATATATATATATATATATATATATATATATATATATATATATATATATATATATATATATATATATATAATATAAAGCTACAAACGTCCTTTAATATCCATATTCAGCTACAAAACGTCTTTACCTCGAAATAATATATTTTCACATATGTTACCAAAGGGGAACATTCGGCCGAATGGGTTAGTGCGTCCCCTGTAGTCCTGAGTCCTCGTCCGTCGCTGGTTCGACCCCACGGGACGGTGGACTTATTATCAACTAAAAATTCCCCTTCGGTAACATATATGAAAATATATTATTTCCGAGGTAGAGCGAATTGGATATTAAAGGACGTTTGTAGCTTTCTGATTGTATATGAATCACGGTGATGTGATAAATAGTCATATATACGAGTATATATATATATGTATACTATATATATATACATATATATATCATATATATATATATATATATATATATATATATATATATATATATATATATATATATATATATATATATATATATATATATGTATATGTATATAAATATACATATATATATATATATATATATATATATATATATATATATATATATATATATATATATATATAAACCTCGACCGGCTGTGACATGCATGATGGTTCATGTATTACCGAAAGAAGACGAGGAGAACTGGGCGGGTAGACAGTTCGAGACTGAGGTGTCTGTTATGTTTTTTTGAAGATGTTGGAGTGGCTTTGTTTATGTGTGTATTAGTCTGTAACATCCATTTGCTTTAACCTGCAATAAAAACAAGTAGATGAATTTCCCTCCTTTCAAGGTTGACTGATTCTTAAAGAATTTTTAAAAAGTCTGAAAAATAGATGCAAAAAAGCAAATTTCGCGCTTCAAGAAGCGACCGGTATGAAGGTTGACCGTCGAGTTCACGACTTCCACATACAATCAAATCTCTGTAAACTAAACAGTGATCTTATGATGGGTTTGAGATGAAGTTAAGTCAGAAGCAAGAGTATTATGACAAACTGTATTTTATTTAGTTTCTACCCAAGGAAACTAAAGTCGCTTTGCATTTCATCCATGCACTTGATTAGATGAGCATAAAGACCAAGTAATTCAATTTATTGCCTTGTACGCTTTCTGGATAAGAAATTCCTTTAGAATCAGGTAAGCTTAATATATAAACAAAACAACAAAGTACCAATAAGTATGTGTGTATATTATATATACATATATATATATATATATATATATATATATATATATATATATATATATATATATATATATATATATATATATATATATATATCTCACATCGATTCCATAACATTTACAGCTTTCTTTTTTTTATTTTTCAACCCTACGATGGCATATGTATAAAGCGTTCGCCTCGTTCTCTCTTTTATTCTTCATAGTCTTTATCGACTACCTATACCCTAGGAGCTACCTAACACTTAACAACGCAGTTTAACTAACTGGCCTAAATCTTTAGAATTCCTTTAAACACCGAACCCCTCCCCTCTTTGTACTCTAAAAGGAAAAATTACTTGGTCCTGATTCAGTGTTCCTAAAAGACGTTTTAGCACAATGGCCCCTCTGTTTATTTATGCTGCACCTCGTCTTATCTACTCATTTTGTACCTTACGGACCCTCTTTACAATGCAGATGTTTCTAGCGCTGTTTATTTCAGTATCTCCTGGTGTGTGTTACTTTTTTTTACATTCGGAGTCTATAATCCTTTAAAATACAGCAGATAAAGTTCAGTACACCTTCACATAACCATCTTTGTTTTTCTCCCCGTCCCATTGGTTGATTATTCACTGTGACTGGCGTCCTGACTTTTGTTGTGAAACAAGTCCTGTATGTACTGAATTCCAAGTCAGTCACGTTACTAGACAGCTCTATGCGTCGTGTACTAACGTCTCTCTATTATTCATAATATCGTTCTCCTCATCCATACGCACCAAAACAAACTAAGGAAACGTCTGGTAACTCCACAATGTAGCATATAATATTCCACGTATTTAGCAGGTGTAGGTAATGCTGCTTGTGAAAAATGTCACAAAAGCACATTTACATAATGGCAAAGTAATATTAAGTAATGATATTAAGGAAGAACACTGTGGGGTTGCCTGATGTCTCTTAACTTGCCGTAATATGTACCAAAATTCATGAAGCCAACTGTCCACGGGACCTTGTTCCGTTCGGATCAGAGATACTAACACTACTAAGCAAAGTTATATATCTCGTTTCTTATTCACATTCCCAAGCCATTTACTAATATTTAACGTAAGGCCGTTTTACCGAACTTCCTGTTCAAGGATGTCCCCTTCTTAGTCAACAAGAACAGACCTTCATGAGTTTGGGTTTATCCAGTAATTTTAGAAAATATTTTGAAGTGGGGGGGCGGCGGTTCATTCCAACTGAAAATCATGCATGACTTTTCCTCGTTCACTTTACTTTGGAGAAGGTGTTAATTCAAAAAGTAGGGATTTATATTGCATTCAGCCTCAGATACTTGAATGGCTTGTTTCCACTTTAAGCTCCCGCGTTTTATAGGCTTTATGAATCCTGGCATTTTATCTGAATCTCTCAGTACTCGATACATATGTTGTCAACTTACTTACTTTATAGTAATAGCTTTGAGGCTCGGTCTTTTTCTTCAGCCATTGTCCTTTCCATTGCTGATATAATTACCCATTCAGGAATGCTCTATGGACTCATTTTAACAGTCTCTCTTTCACTCGACCTCCATATTTCATTCTAAGACACAAAATGAAAATTCATTCAAGCCCAATTCAGATGATAATAGACTCGACTGTATGACTAGCGCTGGGCCCTTGAAAGCTAATCGTTGGAGTCTTGCCGGGTCCTTGCTTATATCAATTCCAAATCATTATTATTATTATTATTATTATTATTAAAGGCACTCACGGCTTTCAAGTATCCTTCAGTAACATAGTTTTCATATACCTGCCCTCGAAGTCTCTCTTGATTATTGTTCTGCTCTCGCCTTGCTATTATGACCTCCTGTAAGTCACCTCTTGCTTCTCCCAATTTCCTTTTGTGTTGATGATACTATCCAACATAGACTATTACCTTTTTCTTTATCTTTTTCATTTCATAATCTATAAGTAACCGGACCTGAACCGCATTTTTTGGCAAGCGCAGGTAAAACCTGGCAGGGCGGAATAATAATGTAACAACAATTGCCCTTCTGCCATTTTGCCTGGTTCTCCTCCTCTCTCTCTCTCTCTCTCTCTCTCTCTCTCTCTCCGGTTTCAGTTTCCAGTGCCTTTTATCTTTTGTAGAACGTGCTTATGCCTGATGAAGTGTTTTTAATAAAGGCTACATAAACTTTTGTTTCTGTTACCAATTCATGAGTACGTGGGCGTCCGTTTATGCGCCGCTGGCCCTCCTTACAGCATTCCTCTCGCAATTTGGGTAGTTTTTCAGCTTCTTGGCATACTTCATTAAGGAAATTCCGTCACTTTCACTAAGATGCATTCCTGATCTGCCAGTTGGCTGTTTCTATTTGCTTTTCTTGTATCACTTCTGAAGCTGTTTTTGGACGCCGCACGATGCACCAGTCACTGCAGTCTCATAAATAATCTCCTCACATTAGTAACGCGGACTAGTATTCATCATTTCCCCTGCCACCTCTCTCTTTATTCAGTCTCTATTCTGAGCCAGAAAACTTCAGCCAGCGCCGCTACAAATTCAACCCACGTTCATTCGCGCACATCCCAAAACTAATCTCCTTTTGCTTATCAGTATATATAAAACTTATGATGCCTTTGCATCCCGCCCCTCCCTAAAAAACCTTTTATTCATTTCTCACGTTTTCTGAATTTAGTTCTTCTTGGTTAATTATCGCCTTTTAATTTGTCTTGAGTCATGCCTTTCCAAAGCCACTGCCAGTTTCAATTTTACCTCGGTGTCGTTCCCACATCACCATTTAACTTCAGCCGTTCAATCTGCCTTTCGAAGCCGCCTTCACGCAACCACAAGCGCATTTTGCGTTTCTCTCGAGCTACTATCATCAGGATCGATAAATTGATCAAATCACGATAAGGTCATAGAGTTGGATGTTTCTAGCAGTTCTGTGCTCGGTTACTGAGACAGAGTTTCTTTGTTTGATTTCTTTTTAAAATCAGCAAATACATATAAATGATTACTTTTGCAGATGTACGTTTATTTTTTTTTTTTTTTGACGAGGCTGTGAAGAAATAATGTGATACTTGTTTACTTCAATTTTTAGTGGTACACTGTATTATGCCATTATTTATCTTAATTTGGAAGTCATATTTCAGCGCATAATTTTCTCTCTCTCTCTCTCTCTCTCTCTCTCTCTCTCTCTCTCTCTCTCTCTCTCTCTCTCTCATTTAAGTAGTTCGAAAAAACTAGATGTCACCATCCGCAGATGTTAGACATTACACGGAACCAGTTGGCCCAAGGCTCGAATCTAAATTTAATATGATCACAAACTAGCTTTTCTTGCTCTGAAGCTTCTCCGGGTTTCATAGAAGATGGCTTCATTATTACAGTTTTAGTTAATACTGTATTCAAACGCCGTTGGGAGTTTTATTAGTTTCACTCTGCATGTCATTATACGGTTTGTGTTGCTTGTTAGTGTAGTTTTAGTTTTCTTAGTCACCATTTTTGCTCTATATCTCTCTCTACATTTATATATATATATATATATATATATATATATATATATATATATATATATATATATATAGAGAGAGAGAGAGAGAGAGAGAGAGAAACACTGGAATTGGTACAATGACTGAAGTGTAAATGACTGCTGAGGACTTGAGAACAATTTTACACGATGGAAAATGGAAGGCACCCAAAGTTGAGCCTACAAATGTGACGCTGCAATACCGCTGTACAAGTATGATTGAGTGGGTGACCAGCATGTGTAAGGTATTGTCTGGATTGGGAAGAGGTTCCAGACGAATGATGGAGAGGAAGTATATTACTATCCCTTTGCATGAGGGTGAAGGTGATAAAAACGATGGTAACATTTTAAGAGCATAACATTACTGGGTGTACTGGCAAAGGTGTGTGGTAGCATTTTGACTGAGAAAGGAAGGTAGATGACAAATCTGATAAAGGACGAGTAGTATGGGTTTTGACAAAGAAAAGTGTGAAGTGCTTTTTATGAAACAATTTATCTAGATGTTCCAGAATAAAAGGCAAAAAGCCAAACTTGGCACACCTGGACCTAGAAAAAGCTTACGATAGAATTAGCAGTGATGCAATGTACTGTGGGCCGATGATACAAACTGCAGAAGGTAATTTGCACAGATCAAGTAAAAGTTTACATAATACAGATGATGTACATATAGACATAAGACAAAGCTACGTCTGTCTCCAAGGATATCTACAGTATTATCCTCCTCATAGACAAAGCGATGTGAGAGGCGAGAGAAAGCACAGATGTAAAGGTGTAAAGTTGCGAGAAAAGAAAACGATTATGAATGGTGTGTGGAACTGGTTATTTTTGTAGATGACGCTGTCGACTGTGCAGAGCAGCTGCATAAACTAGTGAAAGAGTTTGAAAGAATTTGTGATGTGAAAAATGAATAGGACCAAGAATAAAGTTATGAGGATTAGTGCAAACAAAAATAAAAACTGTTGATTCTTGATGGCATTTTAAGGTAAATATAACTAATGATCAGAGAAAGACAGCAGAGGTGAGTTACAGACTAAGTAAAGCGGGATGGTACGGCAGTCAAAATACGGATATGGCAGACCATTCTCCTTTCTTTCTTTGACACCATCCACAGTCAAAAAATTTATATGCATGAGGACGTGCACAGACACACACACACACACACGTGTATCAAACATACACATACACACAAACAAACACACGCCGTGGAGGGGTGGCTCACGAGGGTGCTATGCTCTTCTGTTTTTCGGCAAGACATTTATGATGTATACATAAGACCTATGTATACATGACAAGGTTACGAAATGAGCACTCAGCTGACAAGGTGGAGATGAGTCGATTTTAATTCTAAGTACATAATCAGATTTCAACAGGAATATGAAGAAGGTTGAAAACATCTTATATCTCTCTTAGTGGCTGTATAGATAAAATTACTATCATTCCTATATCAAATCAGTTAGGCATAGGGTCGCGTTCTGGCCAGTGTTTGTACACTTAGCATACCCTCTGGGTGTACGGTTTTCCGAAGGAAAAATGAATGTTATATTAAAAGGTATCTGTAGATTAATATGCGATCTCTCTCTCTCTCTCTCTCTCTCTCTCTCTCTCTCTCTCTCTCTCTCTATATATATATATATATATATATATATATATATATATATATATATATATATATATATATATATATATATATATATATATATATATATATATATAATATATAATGTTATATATATATATTTTATACTGTTGCCCTCGCATATATAGTTTAAATTTTTACCAACATGCGTAAGTCTTCATCAAGATGTCTTGAAAAACTAGACTTAAACAGTTCGGGTTTGTACCGTTTCCTTTTTTTCACCAGTACATATTGAAAAATCATGTTTTCGTTTACTAGTTTTACTAGGTCATTATTCCTATAACAGTTATGAAAACCATGTCTAGTATGGCAAATTATATCACTGCAAACACTATTTTTTTTTAGTCTTCATTATCGTAAATTAAATCTAGGATAGATTTCCACTGAACAAATGTACAAACACACACATATCCATTCATCCATTCTCTGTGTCTTTGCAGAACCACATACAGTATATTCATTAATCTAGGATCCAGCAAAACACCTGCTAACTGAACAATTTTCCTTGTATTTGGAGGAGTGCCTCGGAATTGTTCTCTGCAATACCCTTTAACCTTTTCTTCATTAATGACTTTCAACCCCCTGGCAATTAATCACATTCTCCACAATTCAATTTTTCTTCTTAATAGTTTCTGGCGGCTAATTCACAATCTTCCGTAATCTTTACGTGATATTGCTAAGTGCAGAATTGGAAATATCTCTGGAGGCGCAAAACTTGTCTCAGTGCTTCCAGATCTAATTTCCTTCCTATATTTTGAAAGTACTATTCGACAAGAGAAGGACTGTCATTTAATTAATTTGTATGTAATATTCATAAATTCGTGGTAGTATTGAAGAAAGTGCAAATCGGACGACCCAGATTTATCGGCATTTTATGGCTAAATGAAATTAGCTACGTCTTGGGAGGATCGCGCCTCAGTTTATATTAATCTGGGATGTTGCTCCATACTTCTTGTCTACGTAACACATTTAGATTGATGTGAAAAATTTACCTGTCCCCGTAAGGAAGTAGTGCAGTCAGTACACTTCACGCGGTGCACTGCAGGAATTACTCAAGGTCTTTGCTGCGCCCCTTCGGCCTGTGCTGTAACCTCTTTCATTCCTTTTACTATACCTCCGTTCATATTCTCTTCTTCCATCTTACTTTCCACCCTCTCCAAAATAATTGTTTCAACATTACTTCAGCGATGAATAAACTCAAAGTTCGCAGCGATTGGCCTTGGCCTACATTTTATATACCAATTCCTGTACGAAGCATCGTTCCCCACCACAGAAGGCTCTCCACAAATGTGTCCTATCAGTGACAGAACTCTTCCAGTTTGAATAAGTACAGTAGTGTCTTGCGGAAGGTGTTCACCGCGTATTTGATAAATACTAACATGAGCTCTGCTCTCGAACTTCTTTACCGTCTCCAAAACGACACTTCAACCTCAGTTATGTTCTAAACTTCAGAATTTGTATTTGGAAGTAGGGAACTCGATAATAAACCGAATAATTACAATAAAATGATGCTCGTTAAAGAGGCAAGTTCATTTTCTTACACTGATCGCACATGACTTGGGAGTAAGTGTAATCTGGTGTCTCTTTCTTAAAAAATGGCTTCTTACTAGCAGTAGCAGCTTCAATCTTTGTCAGTTCTTTAAAATGAAGAGGTCCAGTGCATTGACCTTTAAAAGAACAGCGCTCTGAATAGGGGAAGGTTACAAGACCACAAAAAGGAGGAAAACCAGAGGAGAGCAGACCACTGCAAATGTACATCGTTTGATGGAGAGAGTATAATCTGATTAGTGCTATATGGTCATGGAATGAATACAAGGTATACGGTATACTACCTCATCTACTTCCAAGAACAATGAGTGAATGAACATATAGGCTACACAGTAGGAAAAAAAAGATTCTGCATAAAAAGTAAAAAAGAGAGAAAGAGAGATATGAGGTTACTGTCATGACGTAAACAAAATTGTCTTAGTTAATTTTAATAAAGAACTGAGACAGGAGAGTGACTGCAGACGAACCATATATTCCTCTGACTATATAGTGTAAACGGCTCATCAATCAGTAAACTTATTAACTAACGCAATACCTTGAGAACATGCTATTGCTTATGAGAGTTTAAAATGGAGATAGATATCAATTATTGGACGTCAGAGGTATACTATTGACAACATACACGCACGTGCACGCACGCACACACCACACACACATATATATGTGTGTGTGTGTGTATATATCTATATATATATCTATCTATCTATCTATCTATCTATATATATATATATATATATATATATATATATATATATATATATATATATATATATATATATAATGACAAATGGCTCTATAAAGCAGAATTGGGTCATTGTTGTTGTCCCTCTTTTCCGTCAGCGATCATTACGCTGAGGACTCTGGGGAACTGCAGCTTCTGAAAAAACAGATTTGGAATCATTTTTTACCTACATAACGTATTTATTAAAGGCAATTTTTAGAAGTATTTATTGGGGGTTCGCTCACAGCCAGGGCGCAAATAGGACACCGGCACAAGCCTTACTCATGAAATATAATAAACTCACTTATAATTAGATGTGGAATAAATTTCCATTAAGGAACATAAAAAATCATTCTCTGACGTAAAAATGTTCCATATTCTATAAAAAAAAAAAGTGCCACTTTACTCCTCTATCCTTTAAACTGTGGAATTCAATCACGGTTTCTTTTTCAGAGCTGTTTATATTGTTCCCTCTTTCAAGATGAGAGGTCGACTTCGCTCTTCTCTTACCTTCCTCTTTATTTCGTCTCGGGATTTATGGAGCTAGACTTAATGAAGGCAATATTCTTAGTCTTGAATGTTACTGGCCTCGAGATGTACCACTCTGACATAATATAGGTTACATAATGAACATAAATAGTTATAGGGTTTGTTTCTAGCACCATCACTATTTATAAAATAGCATGTATTTGCGGCAAAACTATCCGAATGATTTTTACTCTTCAATTTAAATGTTACGGAGTATCCTCCTTCTTCGTCGCTGCGATGTCAGCACTCATGATGTTATTTCTCGCTTTGAGTCACACACATACAAACACATAACAACCATGCAGACAGAAATTTTAAATGCATTCATTTCCAGTGCAAAAATATGTATATTTGCTGATAAATGCTCCACATAAAATGATAACTCCAAGATAACCAGCTACTTCTGACGATGTCAAAGAACGTTTCAACACTTATTGACATACAGAAAGTTTCAACGCTTGTCTTAAAATGACTAATTTAATTTATCAGAGAACTTTCGGCACTTTCCTTTGTATTGGATTCCACCATTCTGTTTTCAAACTCGCTCCAAGTCAAGTTCTAATCATCTTCACAAGTATGCGCGATGAGCCATTTCTACTGTACTACTGTTGTAACAAAATTGTCTCCAGAAGCATATTTTTGGTTAACTTATGGTTCAGTTTGGGGATATCATGATGCAGACTATTCATAAGAATATGTATGTGTATGCATACAGCATATGTACAAAATGTTTTAAAATACTTGGTGGAAACCCCATTATTTGTTTATACCTTACCAAAAAACAGACATTAAATTTTGGAGCCCCCCGACAAAGCAGGGAGACTACCGCACAGTATACAAACAAGCAAACCGAGATGTCCTCGTGAAAGACGTACATCACCTTCCAAGAGGGACAGCAGCCGTAATGGCAACAGCAACAGAAGGCAGGTGAAGAACCCCTGCAGCCAAAATTGGAACAAGAGGGGCAAGGACTCTGTCAGACGGAAACCCGCTAAGGTCCTGTGGCGTCGGCCGAATACATATATGTCAGGCACTTACCCGCCCCCTGATTGAAAAGAAAAAACAAAGACTCACTTCTAAAAAGTGCTCCCTCTTATAACTAGTGAGCTTGATTGCGCGGCCGAGTCTGTTACAGGGTGAACTGGTCGTGAAGATTTTGCGTATTTTTTCTACTCCTTTTTGCTTTACTCTGAATTGATCTCGTTAACTTCAAGTGCGTTTGGTCTTTCGCTCTCATTTTTCACTTTCTATTTTCCTTCGTTGCGTTTTACTTCAGTAGATTTGTTCTTGCTTTTTCTTTCTTTTAAAATTCTCTTTCATTCCATTTTCAATTCAATTGATTTTTAATTTCTCCCTTCTTTCTAACTTGTTCTTTTACTTCCATCTCCTTTAAATTACTTTTTTACCACCTTCCCTGTCTTTCTTCCGTATTTTTGTTTGCTGATTTTTTCTTTTACTTTACAAACCAAAATTCTTATCATCGATGACTAAATATATATATATATATATATATATATATATATATATATATATATATATATATATATATATATATATATATATATATATATATATATATATATATATATATATATATTATATATATATGTATACAGTAAACACACACATATATGTGTGTGTGACTTGTCCAAACACGCTATTGTAGGACTATACTTGATTCAAAAGATGTATATGTTATGTCGTAAACAGTCTACCAGAGAACAAAGAAATTGTGAAATATTTTTTTTTGTCTGTTTTTAATTGTGCAAGCGATCTTTATATGAAACAATGTCTTGCCACCTTGCATGATTTTTGTCGTTTCATGTATGCTAAGATCAAGTTTCATATTTAGGAGGATTAGTTGTCTTTAAAAAAATCTTCTTGTATTTACTATTGAGGTTTTGCCCATTGTATAAAAAAAGTGCTTTCATATATTAATTTTGTTTCCTTTTTTCCTGTTGATGGAGCAGTAACCATAACACAACGAGCAAAGAATAATCACTATGGTGTTATTTTCTGCAAATGTAAGCAGACCCGCGAAAAAGCTTACTGTTTTCATGTGTGCGTGTAGAAATCGATGGGGTCAGCGAAAGAAGCCGTTGCAACTTTTATCAGTGTTCCTCTATCTATGAGCTGTGGTAGAAACGACGCGCGAGAAGTTCATTGTTGCTTAACATTTGAAAATCCTGACCTGCATTTCAGGTGCCATCAGACCTTTTCCTCTTTGCAGCCATTCCATTCCTAACATTTTCAGTCGCTTCTCTTTTCCCTCTTGAGTCTTTCATCTTCCCCTCATTTTTTCAGCTCCATCTTCCCTCCTTTTTCCATTCCAATCCCTCTCCTCCCCCTCCTCAATGCCACCCCTTCCCCTGTTAGGCCATTTTCCCTTCTCGTGAGCCCCCTTCCCTACTTCTCATCCTCCCCCTTCAGACTGGCCGCCAGCCCCTCTCCTTCTCTAATTCATCCCTCCCTCCCTCCATCCATCAAACGTTTAACCCTCCCCTTTCAATGGAATGGAATGGAATATAAAATTTAGGCCTAAGGCCAAGCACTGGGTTCTACGAGGTCATTCAGCGATGAAAGGAAAATTGACACTAAAGGTTTTAAAGGTGTAACAATTGGCGAACCTCGCAGTTGCACTATAAAACTTTGTTGGAGAGGGTGGAAAGTAAGACTGAAGAGAATGTGAACGGAGGTGCAGTAAAAGGAATGAAAGGGGTTGCAGCTAGAGGCCGAAGGGACGCTGCAAGGAACTCCCAGGTGTACTGACGGCACTACCCCCTTACAGGTCCTCCCCCTTCAAGCCCCACTGTCTTTCCTTCTTCAAACATGCTCCAACCCGGTCCCTTCCCCTTCTCTCCTGTCACTTGTCAGCGGCTTTTCTTCCCTTCCCCTCTTCCATCCTCTTTCTAGTCCCATTCTCAAGATTCTCTACTTGCCCTCCTTCCTTTCCTCTCTGAATGTCGTTCTTCCTTTCTCCTTCCACTCCTCAGTCTGTCTCCCTTCTCTATTTAGTCCTCTCCCTTCCCTTCACATCAGACTTTCGTGAGGTCTTTACTTCATTTTCCTCTCTCTTCTAACCCTCCCCCTTTTCCAACGCAAGTCCCTTCCCCTTCTCCCGTTCATTCCTTCCTCCTCCCCCCTTCAATGTGGGCCACTTCGATCGTACACATTTGTAGCTGTCCTCTTACAGGTAACAAAGTTCTGGTCCATGACTTGGAACTCACGGGGAAAGCTTTGCCCAATCAATACTTCCTGACCTTATAAGGTGACCAAGATCTATATCATGTATGACTTATTTTATTCCCTTTTATGCACTTGCTTTTGCTCTCAGTGCCCTCATATTCACAACACAGCATCTCTACTCATTAGTTTGAGAAGGGAATGAAGCTGTTTCTGTTGAGTCAATGGCTAATGATGATACTACTCAGCTAATTTAGACATAAATGAAAAAACAGAGCAAATAACCTTTTCAAAAGTAATTTCGTCTTTATCTGCTATCCTAAACCCTTTTTGTTGACTTCTGCAAACGCAAGTTTAAAAAAAATTATAGTAACACATCTGCTTCGAAAGACTTCAAAACCAAACAGATCTTAGGGGGATAATGATTTGGATGCTGTCAGTATTATTATTAGCAGTCACACTTCAAGTATCCAAATGAAAAAGAAAGAGCAAATCACTTAACATAAAAACTAACATGAACATAAAAGGCATCTTATAGCTGACTCGTTGGTTTAGGGATAAAGTTAATCGAGACTAAAAGAAAGAAAAATAGCAAATGCCATCAGGATCTATGAGCGATAACAAACGCTAGATCATACTTTTGTTTGGGAGGTACTTGTTACCGTGCACGGTTTCTGCAAGATTTATGGATACTATAAACATTAACTTAGCTTACCTTTAACCAAGACCATAATCTGGTAAATAATGGGAATTTTCAGGTGAACAGAGTGATAGTAGACCGTCTAATTATGCAATTCCTTTAAAACCTCCTTCAACATACATTAAAATTTGTGCAACAATTTCTTAAAACTGGCATAACCTTCTGAGAGAGAGAGAGAGAGAGAGAGAGAGAGAGAGAGAGAGAGAGAGAGAGAGAGAGGTGACTGCTTTATGTTACCCTCGATGTTTACTCAGTGAAGCAGTCACACTGCTCACAAACCTTCCAGTGTTTACAAAAATTATGTAGGCCAGCATAAACAAGTCGCAGCCTCCATTCTAATGGAGAAGTTAAACAAACGTTGCAGACTCCACGATTTTCTCTTTTGTTTTTATTTTTAACACAAACAAAGATTGTTGCAATAGTACTGCAAATTTCCTCTGATGCCCAGACACTATTGGTTTTTTACCCAAGTAATTTTCTCCCCTGTGAATTACTTGACACACTCACCTATGTTAATACGCCCGTTTCTTGGTTATTTATAGTGATGGAGTCTCTTTAATTTAATGAGATGCTTTGTAGGGCCAAGATGAAGGTCGTAGGCTTTATATTTTTTTTACTATAATTTGATCCACTGCTTAACACTGTATTAAAGCTATTCAATGAGAGGATATTGTATTGATACACGTGAAAACCCAGGGATTTAAGAAAAACATAAATTTAACAAAACACTTCTTCAAAATAAGACCAGTAGTTTTTTCAACAAACAAATCTTTGGCTGTTACTTCTAGACCACTATTACTACTGAGCAATATATCGATCCTTACTTATTTTATTTTTGAGCTGTTAACTGAACTTCCGTTTTCAGAGAGAGAGAGAAAAAAAAAGACCGTTGTAGTTTACACCACAAAATGAACGAACGACTACGACATTAAACCTAGTTTTTGTACAACTATAAAATGTCAATATCTATGGCGAAGAGGTCATAAGAGAAACAAAGACTGAATTGTAAATTATAGTTATCTGTATAGTTTTTAAAGTGAACAAGAGCGAAGGTCCACAAAGAAATTGCACGGCACAGTTTACGTAGCGCAAAATAATGACTATATATATATATATATATATATATATATATATATATATATATATATATATATAT